>NW_008691741.1:0-50113 GCF_000695815.1 Acanthisitta chloris | reverse complement strand
GGAAAGAGCATCTTTTTCTGTCCCACTCTGCACTCTTCAGCCTTCCGTTAGGAAATATGCTAGAGTAGCAAGGCTGAGATGGGAACAAGGCTGAGGTATCTGAAGATTTTATTGACTAACAAACTTATTTTAGCACTATTATAGTAACAAAGCAAAAAGAATCAGATGATGTGCTTCTCACTTGATGTGTATTTTGGTTGAAATTGCAAATTAGTTTCTTCTCTGCAACAAACAGAACCTCTCATGTGAGCAGTTAAAAATGTACAGGGCAGCTGCCAGACTACAGCACAGACAGAAAATGAAATTTTCTAGCATAGAAGATCATGCCTTCACCCTGTGGCTAGCCCCATTGAGAGAAGATTGTTGGTCAGGCACTGGAATAGCTTGTCCAAGGAGGTGGTGGAGTCACCATCCCTGGAAGTGTTTAAGAGGTGTCTGGATCTGACACTGGAGGATCTGGTTTAGGGTTTAGGGGTTCTAGCAGTGGCACGTTAGTAATTGAACTTGATGATCTTAGAGGTCTCCTCCAACCTTGATGATCCTATGACTCTATGAAGAAGGAAACCCATTTATCATGAGTTCCTAAAACCTTGTCTTTTTATGGATCATCCTCCTGAAAGACTTAATGAATATTGTGGGCTGGAAAATGTATATTAATAAAAAGTGTAACAAAGAACACAGCAAAATAAAGAAAAGGGGGAAAGAGGAAAAAAGTAGAACAGGCCAACTTTAAAATCCATCAGGTCATTTAAATGGCCCCATCTAAGAAGCCTATAAAGACCTGCAAACTACTTGGAGGAGGGAAAAAAAAAAAGAGAACTGCTTTCTTCCTCACAACATGTTGGAAAAGTCAGTTCATATATATGTGTTTATACACACACACACATCTGACCTAAAGGAAAGCAACCCAAAGCACTATACCATGCACTGAGGTTTGAAGCCATAGCATCTCTAACAACTACCTTCTCTGGTTAAGCATGAGCTGCATAGCACAGGTTTTGGCACTGTTTTCTTGCCACCTCTACCTTCCAGCAACCCTAAAGGAGTCAGTGAAACTTTCTAAGGATGTTGAAGCCGCAAGGAAAGGACTGTCACTTCAAGTATCTTAATTCAAGGATACACACAATGCCTAACTGTGTACACAAGGACCTGTGTTGCTGAGCAGATGGTCTGCTGTACTTGGTACCAGGGGGAGCTTTTTCAGGGCATCATTCACAAGTGACTTTATTGCTGGGAATAGCAAACTGACCCAGAGAAACAGTGGAGGTCCTGGCAGTGTGGTCCAGCCAGGCCTGAGCCAGACAAAGTTTCATTCCATGGCTGTTCAACTGAAATTGAAATAGTGTACCTGTTATGTTTATTGACAAGGCTACTGGACATGTAATAGCTCAGGAGAGCAATGTGTGCACTGAGGTTATGGATACAGTCTACAGTACAGGTTCCTCTGAAGTCCCACATTACAGAGAAGAACTGTCCTTGAGAATGTTTCTCCTTGTTTGACACATGTAATTTCTGGGCTCTGCTCTGTGCCACAGACTGTTTATCCAAGGCTTGCTAATAAGCTGGCTGCAGCAACAGGTGCGAGGTAATGCTGGTGCCATTTGATAAATGTGAGACATAGGCCTGATTGCTGCCTTTGTATTGTATGTATTTGTCTGCAATATATCATCTCTCCTGATGGAACTGGAACTTTCTCAGACTCTTAAGACTGAAGGCTCTGAATGAACAAAGCCATTGAGGTCCTCTACATTCATTTACTGAATTAGCTTGTATGGATTACAGATCACACAAGATAGACTATGTGGAAGGATTCTTACAACCTATGTAGTTTTTATTATCATATGCACAACAAACTGGCTGTTAAGAACTAAACGTAATTTCAGATTCAAATACCATAATGTGCTTTTTGGTAATGAAATGGACTGACATTTCAGGGCAGTATTTTCACATGAAGTCCCTGACCTTTACTAAGCACAAAGACAGTACGTTACTGTAACACATCCTGCCACTGTAACATAAATCTTTTTCAAAACAAGATCGGACTATACTTACCTCAAATACAACACTTCTCATAAACCACAGAATCATCAAGGTTGGAGGAGACCTCTAAGACCATCCAGTCCAACCATTAACCTGTCACTGCTGGAACCCCTAAACCCTAAATCATACCCTCCAGTGCCAGATCCAGATGTCACTTCCAGGGATGGTGACTCCACCACCTCCCTGGGCAATCTATTCCAGTGCCTGAACACCCTGACAGGGAAAACATTTTTTCCAACATCTAACCTGACTCTGCCCTGTTTCAGCTCAAGGCCATTCCCTCTAGTCCTCTCCCTGCAGCCATGGCAGGAGAGACATCCCCCACCTCTCTCCAACCCCTGTCAGGTAGTTGGAGAGAGCCATGAAGTCATCCCTGAGCCTTTTCTCAGGGCTAAACAAACCCAACTCCCTCAGCCCTTCCTCATACAACATGTTCTAGACCTAAATAAGACAACTCATTCGCTCAAGCTTAGAAAATATCCATATCCATGCCCTGCAAAGAGCTATAGACTGAGCAAACACTTGGATTGAAGTCTCTTTCAAGTCAGCACACACAGCAGTAAATGAATTCTAATATGCTCACCGGGCAACAGCTCTGATGAAGTCCAGAGATACAGTACATTTGTATCGTGGTCCATCAAGCTGGTCGTTCTGGCCAACCACAGATAACAGCTGTAGTGTCACAAGAGAGGTGATCTACAAAGAAAAGACCCCAGTAAAGTTAGTCATTTCTGCTAACATGAATAGCACTAGCCAATTTTATTTATTTTTAGGCTTTTTTAAATGCTTGGCATCATTCCTGTATTTCTCTGGAAAGTCACTTCTAGTTGCTCCCTGATTTTCACATATTTCTGCAGCTAGCACACCCAGGAACATATACACACTTTGCCATTACATTTACAGCACAAGCAGTGAGAGACACAGGCTAAACCCTTCCTCCTTCATATCAAGAGTTATCCTGGAGTTCTGAGGAACAGGAAGAACAGTCATGAGTTGAACATTTTCCAAATCTCTGCCTAACAACCACGAGAGACTTTGATTTTCTTTCCTTTATACCCAAAGACCCTCTTGAACTTTCACACTCAAAGTTGGATATTCCTGTGCCAGCTCATACCACATTTTGAACAGATGGATCTATCACTACTTCAGATAAAAATGAATTTGAAGGTTGGAAAGGAAAGGCTGGAAGATTGTGTGCTTAAAAAGAGCAGGGACTGATTTGGGAGAAATTTGCCTACAAACACACAGTGTGTCTTCACAGAGCCATTATTTTACCAAAATAGCAATGTACCAGGATAATTTTTCCCTTTCTTTGTTCCTCCAAATGATGACTGTGGTACCACTGAAATGCAGTTGTGGGATGTCTCACCACTGAGCACTTCTAGCCACTTCTAACTCAGGAAGAAATGCTATGGCGATTTCCTTGTCTTCCTACCTCTTTCCAGCTCTCAGGGGACAGAAAGGTAAAAGCAGAAAAGACTCTTCTTCTCTGGCCTGTGCTATAGATGCCACTGACAATTCAGGGCAACAGGGTTACATTCTGTGCCGACCTGATTATCTGACCACAGGTCTTGTTTTAAAAAAACCAGCCAACCACGACCTACCTCTGTGTAATGATAACAGCACAGTAAGGAATTTCTCAAGAATAAATATATCAGGAAAGAAAGTGTCAGTTCAACCCTCCAAGGAAGCACATTGCTATAAAAAGCAGCAGCAAGTTCTTACCAGTATCAATAATAACAATAAAAAAGAAAAGTCCTAACTCAGTAATAACCTCACTCTTTGTTGAAAGTACACTTGGTCTTCAATGAAATTTGTGACAGTGCTTGCAGGAGGTAGGAATAATTATTAAAGTTTTCCCTTAAGTGGACTTAATGTAAAAAAAATGACACCTACCTGTGGAGAACAGAAAAAGATATAAAAATTGCCTCATGTAATCATAACTGCCTGTACTTAACTTTCTTTTATATGGCATGAGACAGCAATAGTTTGGATACCATCATTCTGCAAAGCCTCTGGAGTTTGGTTAAGGGATGCTGACCTACACATAGCCACAAATTCCATTTAATTAATTTAGATCTGTAAGTTACATGATTGACAAAATTTTAGCATTGACAGCATCTAAGGAAACTGAACTCAGTCCATGGTAAATGGCTCAAAATCCAGTTCATGAATCACTCAGAACGTATCACTGAATTGGGATAAACCTCATACTTGTTAGGTGTTTATCTTCTTAAAATACTCATGAGTTAGAGAGCACATTCTTCTCTGTTCTTCACTCAGAGTCCTGAGTGCAGAAGCATTATGGAGTGATCTGCTGTAACAACTGCTGGTTTACACCCCAGTGCACCACTACTGGCAAATCCTTGTGCAGTGAACACTTGCAGCTGGCCTCATGTTCAGAAATCACCACTGAAGGAATGGCAGGAGGCTCCTAAAAGCTCCCAATGATCACAGCAAAAGCCTGGACAGTTTGGAGTCAGACCCATCTCAGTTTTATGTGGGAGGTAAAAGTGACCTTTGCTGCAGCATTACAAATGCTCCAGCAATACTTCAACAAATTGTACATATTCTTTTCCAACTAGCACCAAATGCTCTGTGTGTAATAATGTCAGCAATGTAAAATTCCTTACTAAAGACTGACTCAATAAATCAGAAATAGCATCAGACTAGACACTGAGTTTCATTAATATTCTTGACTCAAGACATTAACTCTGAAGACTCAATATACCATATCACAAGACAAATGAAGCTATTGATCATCACAGTAACACAAACTTATTTACCAAACTGCAACCTTTTACTAATTTCTTTGCCAATACTTAGCTTCATAAAATGCCCTCACAAGGAAGCAAGTGCTGAAACAGTGAGTCCTGATCCTGAGACCTCTTAAAAAGACAGCAGGAGACAGAACTGCCATTTTCAGTTCATGTAGGTGACAAACAGTTTTATCTCCAAGAAGGAGCCTCAGTAGGAACAAAGACCTAAGGGGAGTTAGCAGAGACCAGCTTCCCCACAAATGTTAGAAGTTGAAATACTCGTTACCCTTTGGAGTAGAATTCAAAATGTAGTTCCAGCTGCCTGGCCTGGCCATGGAGAAAGGCAGGGACCTCCAAAGGACAAATCTAAAAGCCTGCCTGCTGAGGGGACAGCAGCCTGGAGCTTTGCACAGCTTTTGCAGTGGGTTCAGGGAGAAAAAAATCAGCAAGGGAGTTCTGTCACCCCAAAGCAAGGAATTCTTCATTTTGTCCTGCTTTATACAATATAACAGGATTCTTCTGCTGCTCAGTCACTCATAGAAATGGGTGAGACACCTATTTTGTGCCATAAATTGTTTTGCTAGAAGAAAAGATTCAATTGTGGTAGATGCAGAATTATTAAGTTCCTCAAATATTTTATGTTGAACCTGTCTGTCTATACCCAATGATCCAAATTAAGATCACTGTCTTCACCAAATGGTTAGTTAAGAAGTCTTTCAGGACACAGAAGGTTCAAATCCTTCCTGACAGAAGGGGTTTGAGTGCCTCTTCGCTGAACATCTGACAGCTAACTGGGGTGGGGGCAGAGGAGGAAGGAAGAAAAAGCTGTGTATGGTATTAAATCATCACCAGATCTAACTTCCATTCTAGCTGCTTCTGGAGCTGAGCTGTTTTGCCTAAAATTGCAATGTCTCCCTCTCTGTGCCTACTTGGGGCATTCACCCAGTAAAGCAGGATACAGTGGAATGAACTGGGTTTAGGACAGTGTACTTGTAGCAAAATTTTAAAACTCACCAATGCTCATGTCCTGTTAACTCTTAAGTTCCAAGTGCCACCTATGACTTAAGCACTGAAAAAACATGGCTACTGCTGCAAAACTTCAGAGGCAGAGTGTTCTTAAATTAAGACACATCAGAAGTTTCAAACACAGATGCAAAAAATATGAATGCAATGTCAAACTAATTGCACTTCGTAGCCAAAAAACCCCACCACTTTTCAAAGCTTTTTTTATCCCTTTTCTTCTTCTTCTTTTTTTTTAATACCATGGGTACAGTGGCTCCATTTCATTATCACAAAAGCTTGGGAAAAAACATCTGGCAAGAACAGACTAGGAACAAGCCAGAAAAACTGTGTGGGTGACATAAGAAAGAATATTTATTGAGAATCTTTTGAACAAAAGAAATTACAGTTGGAAGAAATATCCTAGAGTGATTTGTAAAATTACATAAATTGGTAATGATTTAATACTAGCAAAAGCTAACAAGTACATGGAATTTTCCATGGGAATAACAAGAAAGTCTGAAAAGAATTTACTGATCTGAAAGATGTGAAGGAACAGGTTTCACTGGTATGCTTAAAAATAAGTCATGATGGAGCTTGCTTTGAAATATATTTGTGTGAGAACCTGCTACTGAAATCCTGGATCCAAGGTGAGAATAATCTTAAAAGCACTGCAGAGAGCTGCTGCCAGGAGGAAAGGACTGCTCAGACTGCTTCTGGAGATTCAGTGGTCAGACATGGGCATTGAAACCCCTGGAAAGAAACAAGCAACCCTCAAGCCATCCTTAAAGGCAGATTTTTTTCCTACCAGCATGGGCTAACAGATGGGCCTTGCATCATTCCCCAGGCAGACACAAAGACTGGCTTTGTCAGCACATGGCTGTGTGGAAGTGAGAAGGATTCCAGAAGCAAGGGCTATCTGCTGAGAAAGGCCAGGCTTTTCCTGAGGACACCACGAGAAGCCAGAAAACATTCTGAGGTGCAAGACATGAGCAAAGTAGAACTCAAGATACAGGGAAACTCATGGTTAGAGTAAGCAATGACAGACTACCAGAAGAAAGAGTCTGGACCAAGTGTGTGACACATCTCAAATCCATAGGGTGAAAATGATGCTATTTGGGGTGGGAGGAGAAGCTGTTCCCTCAGAGATGTGACTGAAATCTCACCAAGTGGTACATTTTAACTGGACTAGAAAAACATTAATGAAAGACAATTTCTAACTGGCAGAGACATACCAGATGATCTGTGAGGTATTTTTCATCTCCGCTGTCTATATTGCCTTGCCCAAAATGCAATGTTAATTCCAACTCTTCACTCTGGCTTACTTTACCCACAGATTCTGAGCCTCAAACGTATCAAGAACTAAGAACTTCCCTTATTCAGCACCATCATCCCATAGCTCTTGAAGCAAAGGTGCAGCTCACTGCACTTGTTCAGAACCTATCTCTGCCAGGAGTCACATTCGTGCACATGCTAAAACCACTGCCATGCAACAAGGCACTTTGGAAATTAGGTGCCATTCAAAAACACACTTCAGTCAAAATGACTGCAATGGTCTCCTGGAGTTAAATTCAATGACCCTAGTACAAATTATGTGAGCATGAAAAAAAACCTCCTCAAAATTATTCCAATCAAAATTATAGCTAGTGTGCTCAGTATGTCAGGCCTTGTTTGAAAAACTCAGACAGAAAGGCAGCAATAGAAAATTACAATTATATATATTTAAGCCAGCAATGGATCAAAACTGTTTTTACAAAAGTCATTAGAAATAAATCAACACTTTTCTGAACCCTTGTACAGCACAATCAGGATTTGATACTGAATTATGTTTTGTACAAGGCTTTTAATGCATGAAAAAAATACAACAGAAGGGACACCCCTCCAGATTACTTACAGCCTGCCAGTGTGCAGTTAAAGCATTCATCACTACATGCTTCAGCCAGGTATTTCACTGTTCTCTCAGCTTAAAGTAATCCAGCTACTTTTTTAAACTATATTATGAGCTCAGACAAAATGTTTTTGACATTACAGAACCACCAACAGACAGGTGTATCCCACACCTTAATTTCATTTCACTCAATACAAACCTATGTGATTTACAGAGCTAAACAAGTGACTCTAATGGCTTTTTCAAAGCTTCACCCCATCAGTGGCTCAGTCATTTATTAGGAAAACCAAAACCTCCTTTAGTTTCTAAAAGGCAATCCTTCTCTGAAGAAGAAATGTTTATTTACCTTCATGACCCTGAATTTCAGTGTTAAACCCACTCACAGTTTGTACCATACTCATCACCTTCAAGATATTTCTTCCCTCTCTTCAGAACACAAAAGCTTACTAAGCCCAAGGCACATAACAGAATTTTACTACAAAATTCTTCTGGTTTTTACTCTACAGGTCATTAGAGTTGTTCTCATATGGTATTTTCCCCACTGCATAATCAGTGTTCACCACCTCTGCCTTATTCTACTTAATCTCACTTTTTGTGGCCCATTTACACAAAAGAATATTTGACAAGAAATGGTGCCAATTTCATGCACTTGTTCAAGGGATGTGTATCTTTAGCCTTTTCCCCTCCTCCCTTTCTGCCCCACTCCTCCCTCCTGTCTCTCAGCTCACAGAGCACCTTTCTGCACACTAGAAGCTGGATTATTTCTAGCACATTCTCCTGCAATTGGCTTCCTTGTGGCTTTTCAAACTCAAGAGAAGCAAATATATTTTCCTACATCAAGGAGACACTTTCTATCCTTACTCTAGAATTCATGTTCATATTTTAGAATTCATGCCCTTCAATTAATGTCTGTCTTCTAGGGTTTGTTTGCTAAGTGACTGACGAGCTGCAAATCTTCAGTCATCAGCACAGCATCTTTTCACCTCTCTTCTGTACTTCTCATTGTCCTCACATGTCTTCCCAAACCCATCATTTTTCAAAAAAGATGACCTATGGTTTTTTTTTTTTAATGAGACAACTGAATGAAGATCCAGGAATCATCCTAGGAAACTAAAAAGGCAATTTAAAAAAAGCACACGAGTCCAGAAGGAAGCATTGTTCATCCAAATTTGTCGCTAATCTGTGACACACTTTGCTACTCAAATTCAGTGAGGTGATAGAGTTTTGTGGAGTTAAGAAAGCCACTGGTCACAACCATGGGATGCTGAATGAGAACTGGAGGGAACAGTCATAAGCTGAGACAGGGAGAGTCAGATTAGATGTCAGGAAAAATGTTTTCCCTGTTAAGGTGTTCAGGCAGTGAAATATTGCCCAGGGAGGTGGTGGAGTCACCATCCCTGGAAGTGTTTAAGAGGCATCTGGTTTAGGGTTTGGGAGTTACAGCAGTGACAGGTTGATGTTTGGACTGGATGATCTTAGAGGTCTCCTCCAACCTTGATGGTTCTATGATACTGTGATTCTAATGCAAATAACATCACCTCTGTGGTGGCATTACAGCCATACAGAAGCTGTAACATATACCAGACTATGATCATCATCTGATTTCTGGTCTTACATTTTTCCTGCATGTTCCTGATATTAATCAGAAACAGTCAGACAGTCTAACAGTCTAATAAGAAACAAAACAGTAAGGCCACTTCTGGGCTGAGTTAATGTGGCTGTTGTGATGCATTCACCAAGGATATCATCTACATCTTTTGCATCCTGCCACTCTGTGTTTCTCCTTTAACCTTTTCGTGGGCCCTGCAAGTGGCTCTCTCTCACTATTCACTGCTGCATTCCCTCCATACTCTGCAGGCTTTATAAAAACCAAAAATTCCACATGATGAAAATCCAGCTTCCCCCGCCATCTCCTGAAAAGCTTCACAGTACCTCTAAAGCATTGCAGAGAGCCCTGCCCACTCACTTTTACAGTAACATCACTTTTTAAAAGCAGTTCAATAATTTATTCATTTGGGAACTATTATTAAAGGAATCTTTCAAAGTATTAATGAATTTGCTTTCTCTTCATTATTTTTTTTCAATATAGAAATTAGGAAAAAGCTCCTTTTTTTAATCCTAGCACATTTACTTTAGCATTAATCAATTTGCCTAATGAGAAAAAGGAAAATAAAAGGCAATTCACGACACTCTTTGCCTCACTCAACTTTTAAAAGAAGTATAAAAACTCTACAGAGTGATGTGTGGATAAATCAGCATTTCTGAGTTAGTTCCCTCACTTTGAGGATCAATTAAAGTACATCATAAAGGCATGAAAGGCATGCTATAAATTTGCTTAATGGGGTGTTTTCTGAAGGGATCAAATTATTTTCTGTACCTGAGGATTACTGGGAAATCTTTTCACAAATTTGTTAAGATCCCTGGAACTGATGACACAGGAGTGTGTTTTGATAATCCAGAACAAGCAAACCCAAAGCTGGAATGTATTTGTAATCTGTTGGAGAGGTGTGCATCTATTTGACTCCGTAACAACCTGGGAACACGTAACAACTCCTAAGTAGAAGGACTACAGAGTCTAGCTGTAGACAGATAATTCAAAGGGACTCCACTCCCCTTTCTAGTTTGCACTTCAAAATCTGAGCAACTGAAGGTGGTAACAGATGGTCAAAGAAACACTTGGGGAATGATGTTTACAGTTAATTTGATTACTGAAGTCAGGTAGCTTCAGAAAGTGGACACCAGACAAAGGCTGGCTGTTTTTCAAGGCACAGGAATAGCCAACAGAAGTGTCCTCCTGCCATCCCCCACCCATTTCTGCATCACAGGTCTGGGGTTCCAAGGGGGTTTTTTTTAGAAGACGAGGAAGGCAACACAAAGATTGTTTTCCAGAAGGAAATCTTTGAGCGACTGACCAAGCACAGACCCTTAATTCCCCAAATCTAGACATTTTTCACCTGTTTTTCCCCTCCATTTCTAACATTTCTGTCCCACAATGGCAACATGTCTAGATATTGCAAGACAAGCTCTATTAAGAACAGCAAAAAGTAACCTTAAAACTACCCAGTATCTGTGATACTGATAGGACTTGATATATTTACAGAAGAGCACTAAATTTTTAATGCTATCTCAGTAAATTATAGAACTATGTACACAGAGTTACCAGCCTTCAACTGCTGTATGAAGGAATTCTGTTTGTAAATATAGGCTTGCATTAAAAAGTAATTAAAGCAATTAGGATTTAAAACCTGTCCTGAGGATAAAAATCAGTCCTTTGTGTATACCGTGAGCAGAAATAATGAAAAGAGATTTCTCACCACCCAATAGAGTTGGGAGTATCTTCTAAACTAAACTACCTTGCTTTCTCCAAGGAAGAAAAAGGTTTTCAATGTGCCTTAACTGCAGTCTGGTTTTGGATGACTATGGTAATTAAGTGCTTAAAGAGTATTGATCCAAATCTTATATAAAGAAACAAGATATTAAGATATTTAATTAGAATAACCTCTCCAGGAAGATTTGACCCAAATACCTCTGAAATACAGAACTCAAGAGTTCAACCACAAGGCTAGACAAATATAAAATACACTGCAGTCCCAAGTGGGAACCTGCTCTGACAATGTAAAGATACATTTATTTTGTCTTGAGACTTTTAAAGCAAATCTTTACAGACTCCCCACAGTGCCACACTGCATCTCAACTACTCACGAGATGCACTGCAGAAGGCTGCAATCAACTCCACATTCACTGTGACTACATAAACTCTGCAAATTTTAGTGGTTCTATAATAGGAATAAATAGTAACAAAAAACAAAAATAGAAACAACTTGTATCAATCACTTAAGTATGTCAGTACATCATACTGGTACAAAACAAAGATCCCTCCTGGCCCAATGTGCTGTCTCTTGAGAAGAGTGGCAAAGGATGCTTAGGAAAGGGCATAATAAAATTGTAGGCAAGAGAAATTTCCAGCACACTGAGTCCTAGTAATCTTAATTACAGGAAGTTCAGAAATTAGGTATAAAATCATTCACACATATAGCTCTGACCTGTTGAAATATGACACTTCATGCTGTCCTTGTTTTGTCAAACTGGAGCTAAAAGACTGTTGAACTGTGATGTTACTGCACCCATCAACACATTGGAGGAGAAATTTATTATGAGGCTGCACACCAAGAGATTAGAAACAACACTGCCTAGCTCTCAGCAAGAGCTGCATATATGGCACTGAGTCAGGCCAAGTTTTATGCCACCAAACAGGGGAGATAAACCAAACACCTGATTTCACTGAGTCAGGCCAAGTTTTATGCCACAAAACAGGGGAGATAAACCAAACGCCTGATTCACTTTCACATCAGACAGTAATTAGAATTTGACTTCCTAAGTGATGGATCCTGAACAAACCAACAGCTGCAAACAAAACTTTTACAATATCAACTAAGGACAACAGTTACACTTCTGTTCCAAATCTTCCCTAACAAAATCAGGACATTTAAATTTAACACATTGCTATATCTTTGCTTATGGGTACCCTTAAGCAGAACAGACAAAACACCAAGGATGAACACAAGTTCCAGTTCCAGGCTGGCCAACTCTCACCACACAGCACAAGGGAACAGAGGCCTCTGCAAAGACACTCTCCTCAGCACTAGGAAACGGGCAGACCTGGAATCTCCCCTCCCTGAGCATGCCAGGAAACCAAACAGCCTCAAGGAGAATATTCTGCTCTGAATCAGTAATTCTATGGCATTTTGTTCCTGCCAGAAGCAAGGCAAAGACTGGGATGAGGACTGCCACTCAGGAAGTCAGCTGAATCCTCTAGCTGTGTGAAAACAAATAAAACAAACCCTACTGTAACAGCACAAGTTGATGGTTGCAATCTACAGACAGAAATGTTGCTTTCATTTTAAAAAAAACCTATAATATAATTTCAGTTTAGATATGCTACAATAGAGGCTATAAATGTATAACATCCATTTTGTTAAGTCTTTCTACAGAAAGCAAAGCTTTCAGCCACCCACGAATTGAAAAGCCATGAAATATTAAAAACTCAGGTTCAATGACCTGTTAAATATGTTAGATCCAACTGCAAAAGCCATCTATAAATATCATCATACCTCTTGCACAGATACCTACAAAGCAGTCAGAACTACCGGTTCTCTATCTATTATTCAGCTAGACTTGGTTTAATCAGATAAAAAGCATGAAACATCATCTGTCAGCAATTAATTAGAAGGCAAAAAATTGTGTTCTTCAGACACAACACTTGTTTTTTATGCAGTTTCCGTCACTCTTTAACGCAACTGTGAAATTCTGCTAGTTATGCCACTATCACTTAGCTTTTCTAACCTGAAAAAAAGCAGTTTCTGACACTCACACTTGGCAAGCACACACGTGTTGGGTAAAAAAGTTAGCAGCCAACCAAGGCAACTGAGGAACTAGTGAATCAATCTGCTGGGACTCCCATCAACAGCACTGGTCAGTGAATTTAACTGTATCTGGAGACAAATGATGTGCAGAAAGGGAACGGTCAGCTTGGAATGAGGGAAAAGAGAAATGTTGTATCACATACTCTTACATTCCAAAAAATCCATGGGGAGTGTTTTTGCTCTTTGGAGCAGTGACTATGTATGTGTTTCACTGGAATACCTGCAAATGTCAAGCATTTCACAGACTCATAGAATCATCAAGGTTGGAGGAGACCTTTAAGATCATCCATTCCAACCATTAACCTGCCACTGCTGGAATCCCTAAACAATATCCTAAAGCATCAGATCCAGATGCCTCTTAACCTCTTGGAACAGGCTGCCCATGGAGATGGTGCCTGGACATGGCACTCAGTGCTATGGTTTAGTTGGCATAGTAATCTTCAGTCAAGAGTTAGACTTGATGACCTTGGAGGTCTTAGCCAAACTTTATGTTTCTCCATTCCAAAAGCATAAAACAACCTCCACAAGGTGTCCTATTTTAGTCTCAGAGGAATACAGTGCAATTAAGAAACAATGTCTCAGGTTTCCATGACTAATGATTTATTTTTGCTGTTTGCAGTTGTGACAGACATACTATTTTTTGAATAATCATTGTATCAACACTTTTTATCAATATTCAGTAATTTTACATCTGAATTTTTTGAATATTAAAATTAAATCACCGTAAAGAGGCTTAATCTCCTCAAAGTACTATATTGATCACCAAACTCTGAAAAATCCATGCAAGAGGTCAATAGAAAGGTGTAAAAAAGCCAGGAAAGAATCAGGCAATCAATTAAGTTTTTGATGCCAACAGATCAAAAATAGTCACCTCATACTAATATGGTTATTGCCTACTGTAGTGAGAAAATACAGGAGAAAAACAAAACTGAACAAAGAGGAGTAGTTATGATTTGGCAAAGACACTACTAGAGTTTGATGAAAAGCCACTTGTCATTCCAATCAGCTATGTCATATCCTGAACGTTTTTCCACCTCTTTGGAGGCCTTTCACATAAGCTTTAGATAATGGGTAAGCAGCTCCCATGGTTATGTCCTGGAATCTCTTCCGTGAGCAGAAACAGGAGTATTGCTCAAGAACATTTTAAAATGTCAAGAGCAGAATCTGCATTGCAGTTAATCAATGTTTAAAAAAAAAAGGTATCAAGGAACCAATGGGTGAGAAAGTGCTGCCATCAGTCTGCTGTAACTCAGTAAGAGAAGCTTAAGCAGCAGAGACCAAGACATTGTGTAGGGTGTGCTCTGGTTGCAAATATTTATTTACACTGGGGCCTCTCTGCCACTGAAGACTCAGACCTGCTTTCTAAGGGGTTCTCAACACATCTTGTCCCAGATGACACATTAACACAGGCAAGTGACAACTGCCAGGAGTTAGTTACTGGATCAGGACAGACTATCTGAGCTGCCTGGCAGTCTGCACCCTCTTGATGGCTGTGGCCAACTTTACCACCAAATCTTGCACCTCCTGTCCTGCAGGAGCTCTGCATGTGGTTAAAACTTGACTAATTTTATCTGGAAAGTGCACGAAAGCTTCGTCATCTCAAGAATAATTTTAAAGACTCTAACCTCACAAACTGCACTTCTAAGACACAATTTTGCACTTAGCAAAAAAAAGAGAAAAGGAAAAAAAAAGAACAAAGGTTCATACAAAGACTTTTCTGACTCTAAAACCGTTCTCATTTATTTTATAACAGAGAAATCGTGCAATATAAATGCTACCATGGTAACAAGTCACTTTATTGAACAAGAGAGAAAATAATTATCCCAAACCTGCACATCATGCAAGCAAATGCAGTAAATTTAGTGCTGTCCTTTTTTCCCCTTGCTGTTTTTCTTCTTGCAAAGAGAAATAGATTTTGAATTTATACCTTAGAGCAAGCCAGGCATCATTCTGCTTGTCCCTCCCACTTCTTTGTATATTTTACACCTCTTGAGTGCATGATGTGAAGGACCCAGTTACTCAGGAAAAGAAAAAGGGATTAATGAATCAGAAATGCTCTTCCCCCTCCTGAGTTAAGTACAGAAGACTCCTATGTAAATGCTTCACACATTTAGAAAAAATGAAGCCCTAAGGCAAGCACAGCACATGCTTAGTATTCACTCAGTATACTTAAACAGGAACCCTTAGTTTATAGTAGCCCAAAAGTTATTCATCTCCAAACATAAATTAAACCTGATTTTACTGTTCTGTCCAAATATTCCCAGTGATATTATGTTTGTCAACATAGAACTATATTTTCTATATAAGGGACAGCAATATTTTCAGAAGAACTGCATGGATTTAGCCATACAAATCCAATTAATCTCAATAGAGCTTGTATGGCTAAATCCCTGTGCTCAGCTTTGACATTTTAGAAGCAGTGGGGGAGGTTTTTCAAGTAGTGAATATGTATTACACAAAACTCAGTTTTCTCAAAGAGAAATAAAATAGCATGTAGATATTCACAGATATCAACAAACATATTTATGTGATTCTGTCAAGAAAATCACATTCTTAGCAAAGCAGGCAACCATTTCCACAAAACTCTATTTTACAAAAAGTAACAGTATTATCCTGCAGCCTATGAGATAAAACTAATCACATGTACATATTAGTTGGGATAAATTATTCTTATTTTACCTCCAGTTTTGATCTTTTTACTTCATTTGCAGAGCATCTGCCTTTCTGATATAAAATGTTAAAGAATGAATTTAATCTAGTGTTCACAGTTGGAGGATGTGTTTGGGACAGAGAAAATTCATGTTTTTAAAAGATCACTTGAAAGAAGTGACTTAGAAGTGCTGCTCAGAAAGATGATCTTATTTCCCACTGAAGTTCCTCACTTTTTTTTTTTTATTATTTACAGCCCTAAACAACTTAAAGAGTAGAAACAAAACTATTCTCAACCAACTTCAGCAACAAAGAATGCAGCTAATTTTGGCTATTTCGTAGATTTATTCAGGTACTAGAAACAATTCATATGTACACAAATTTATGTGCACATGCAACACAGACTGTGCAAAATCTTAGTTCACCAAGTTGCTGTCTTCATGGAGCTGCAACTCTCCAAACAATCCAAATAGATTTCTGGACCAAGATAAGTTGGTTTTGAAACATAGGATGTAATGGTATGTCCTCCAAAAATACACACACACTTATACTACTGAGTATATTTAATATCTCTCTATGAAGCTCTTACAGAAAATAAAAATGTAACTCCAGTAGTTGAACTGGTAAAACTTACAATGCCACATAAAAAATGGCTACTTTTAGCTGCCTTCTCCCTCCAATCAACAATCCATACCAGGATTTCAGTTCACAAACTCAAAACCAGGAGGGATGTATGTTTCCCATACAGCAGTAGAACAGTTCAATCCCATGAGTCTTGCAACTGTAGAAGTGGTATCAATAATGTGTCCTTTTTAATAATAATTTAGCTAGTTCTATTTCAAATTAACAATGACCACTCAAGTACTGTGTGCTCAAAGATGGGAGCAATAACCATACCTTTTGCCTGAAATGGATGACAAAGTTACTACTTCATAAAAAAACTAATGCCATTAGAAGCAAAACCATTGCTAAATGTTGCTAAAGCCACATTTTCCTGTAATGGTGTGTTCTGAAAGTCTTTTATCTCACTTGAAACAAATTCATGAGAGCAGTAGTATGTTACAAAAAAAATACATTATGAAATGGCCTCTCTGTCCAGAAGCTCTCCACAAAGCCACCCCTGATTTTTGCTTTATATTAACGGTACAAATTTTGAGGTATGGAATTTCAGTATGTTAAAAAAGTTTAGCACAATTAAACACACATGATAAACAGACTTAAATATGAAATTGTTTCGTGAAGATTTCTATCCATAAACCTTTCCCAATGCAAAAATCTCCAACACCCTTCTTCTGTCCACGTCCCTTAGAACCTCAGCTTTTCTACCTCCCTCCCAACCCAGAATCACAGAATGGCTGAGTGACAGGAATCTCTGGAGATCATCTGCTCCAACCTCAGCTCAAGCAGGCCCATGTTGACCAGACTGCCCAGAACTGTGTCCAGACAGCTTTTGAGTGTATCTCCAAGGATGGAGATTCCACCATCACTCTGAGCAACATGTGCCAGAGTTCAGCCACCTTCACAGTAAGAAAGTATTTCCTCATGTTTGGAGGACACCTCCCATGTTTCAGTTTGTGCCTGGTGCCTCAGAGTATTCCTGTTGCTCACTACCTCCCCTTACACCCTGTGCACCTTCTGCTCCCCTCCTGCTTCTCCACTTCTCAGCACAGGATGCTCCATACCCTGGGCCTGGGTCTTGGCTAGGTCCTTGCTAAACTGCCTGCACCAGGTCAAAGGAAAAAAACAAACATGCTAAAGAGCCTCTCAAACAGAGTATAAATGTGGACACCAATTTTCACTAGATTTCTAAGACAGAGTATCTTTAAAACTTGTGCCTTTCTGTCAGTTTCAGCCAGATAGAATCACAGAATCATCCAGGTTGGAGGAGACCTCTAAGATCATCAAGTCCAACCATTAACCTGTCACTGCTGGAACTCCTAAACCCTAAACCATATCCTCCAGTGTCAGATCCAGATGCCTCTGAAACACTTCCAAGGATGGTGACTCCACCACCTCCCTGGGCAACCTATTCTAGGTCTAGAGAAGCTAATAAAGGTGTCAAGATAAACAGGATGAAAGAACTGACATGTATCATTGAGCCCATTTCCTTAGGAAAACAAGCTCGAAGATACTCAAGAAATGAAGTAACACTCTGAAAAGCAAATACTGTAAATATAAGGTACATGCTAAAGATCACCACATTGAAACATACTGAGTACCTGAGTGGGGCAGTTATCCCCAACAGCTTATGCTGCACTTCCCTGCTCCAGACAAAACAATGCTTGCATGTGGACCAATGTACAACTCAGTAACCAAACACTGACATGTTTATCTTTTATGTCAAGTTTGCTTTGTGGTGGGATTTTTTCTTTCTTTATATTATATAAACCAAATCCTTCTTTAAATTAAATGAGAAAATCTGGAAAACTGAAGCAAGCATGAGATTCCCATGCAGCCTCCTCTGACCAAACCTTCTTGGTGGTCAGTAATAATAGTAGGTTGTTGAAGAAACCAAGGATGAAACACAGGCAGTAGCTATAAATGTATTCAGCACCATCTCCTTCACAAATACACTGTCAGGCATGAATTCAGAAACAATTTCCATTCAGTTGATTAATAAAATGATACCTCGCTAAGATTTTTTCAAAGGGTTTTTTTCATCATCATTACCTAGTTTCAGGGCTTAACTTGAAGTCTCTAAATGCTTATTTTCTTCAAGTGACAAGACTCTTGAACTTGTGCCTGAGTGCAGGCCACAAAAAACTCCCTCCCTGCTTTCAGGCTGGCTCATCACCAGCCAGAGCTGAGTTACAGTTCCCAGTGGCAGAATGCAGCCTATTCAAAACAGCATGATTAATTTAACTAAAAAGAAAAGCACAAGCAGAGAGAAATGGATTAAATAACAACAAAACCCTACATACATATGGTCTTATCTGAGACTTGCCTTGTTAACATTCCACTTTTTTTCAGCCAGGGGGTGAAGCACTTGCTGGTACTGCCTGAGTGCAACTGCTGCCTCTGACACTATAACCTGAATCCTTTACCCTCTCCAACACAACCCAAGGCTGAATTCAGGTATTGTTCCTCCCATTACAAAGCAACTGAAAGAAAGCCACTGCCAGGTTCCCAGAAAGCTGGGGAAAGGCTTAACTGCACTTAACCCTTTGGGCTCCCTGGAACCAGCCACACATCCTCCTCTGGTGCTAGGGACCCACACAGAACCAGGAATTCCCACGTCCTTTGTGCCTATTAAATGCTGCATTTCAGAATGCCACAGATGACAGAGGCAGACAGCAGGCAAATGGTGCTACAAAACAGAAGAGCTTAATTTTTTTCAGTGGATCAGGTGTTACAACTCTCCTATAAAGATCTAATGGCAGGACAAGTGATGCAATATGTTATTAACAACTATTCACTTTCTGTTTCTTTCCTCCAACAAATAAATGTATTCAAGTTTCCAAATTTGTTCTCTGTAAGAGGAAAATCCAATAATGAAATGAACTGATGGGAAGGCAGCTGTGCCCAAAAATACACTACCATTTCATTTATATGATGATTATCCACAGTAAATATACACTGCTATGTTTCTTGCACTCAGAATGGGAAGCAAAGATAGCAGTATATATATAATGTTTATGGCTGTCCAGCTTATCACAGCTGCAACTTGATATTTAGATCAAACAAAGAAAAAGCTGAGACAATGAGGAAAAAATATCACAAATACTGATTAAAGTGACTGGCAAATATTACCAAGAGGTTAGGCTTATATTTGCAGAAAACCACTGGTGACTTACACTGGATCTACAAAATACCTGACATAACCAAAGGTTCCAGTGACACACATGAAACTATCACTACAGTCAGCTACTCAGTACAGAAGCAGCCCAGATATCAGGATTTATCACTGCTGCATTGTTATCCCAAGCATTTGGTCTGACACCTTCAATTCAAAAAAGAATTAAAGAATTTCAGGAAGAGATGGTCTGTTTCAAAAGAGATGGATACTCAGAGCTTTGCTTGCCTGCTACTGTTTAAAATTAAGTTATATATTTATATGTATATATTACTTATGAAGTATCATCACTTACTATCACATCCTCTTCCCTTGGGCTTTTCCTGTAGATTCCTATAGTGATCAAAGTGTCCTGGTCTATCAACCAGTTATAAAATTGACCAAACAAACAAACCAACCTCTCCAGAAATGAGGACTACATAGGCAAACTTTTATGCCCATTTCCAATTCCTTCCTGATCCTTTTAAAACATATTAGGATTTAATATCAACATGAACAGCTTTTCTCTTACTACCAAACCAAATCCAGTTAACAGTATTATGAAGATGACAGTGATTGACAGTTACATGATGACACACTTGACACACATCAGATGTGCCAATACTTTTTTTCCTCATTCATGCAGGTTTATTTCTTTTTCTTTTTTTTTTTTTTTTTTTTTTTTTTTTTTTTTTGCCAAAAGAACATGGTATTTATTAGGTCAACATTTCCTAATTCAACAAGCAGGAAAAATTGTTTCACTAGCTTTTTAATATTTGGTTGCAAAATAAGAGTTAATCATTTTAAAACACATTAAGCCCCTGTTTGCCAGTACTTTTATTCATATGAAAATGACCTCAAGCAAACCTCCGATCTGATGCAATAAATACCCTGCATGGATTGCACTGTTATAGGTAACACAGATAAGAGTATTGTTCCGCTCATGAGGCTGAGGGAGTTAAATCATGAAATATTCAGTTTTAATTAAGATTACTGTATCAAAGGCAAGGCTTAATGCAGAACTGAAGTAAGGATCAAGGTTAATGCCTATTCTAAAGCAAATTTGCATAAATTATGTCTCACTAGTGTATCATGAGTCTTATTTTGTCAATTTATACCACGTGAGATCACAGAAATTAGGGATGGAAAATATCTATTAAGTCATCTTCACTCTTCTCCCTCCACCACAGAATTCTTTTTCATTCTTTCAAGTTTATGCCTGTCCACTATCACTTGCAATAGCTCAAGCAGTGAGGCACTGCACTAAAACTTCAAGGGAGACTATCACACACTTTAACATCTCCAGCGGAAGGTTTTTTTATGGTATTCAAAGCTAAGATTCCCCTCGTCTTATTTCATTACTCCTACTTAGACCTTTTTGGACTCCTCTAAATGAATCCTTTCTTGGCACTTGAAGCCTATAAATACCTTCAGACATTTTCATCATCCCTTGGTAGCTATTTAACCAAATTAGTGTAGGGATCATCTCTCTTCATCTGAACATCACCCAGCACACAGATAGCTATAAGTAATAATTACACGTGTTCATTTCCTTTAATCTTTCTTCACAAGTCATTCCCTTCTAGCCTTTAATTTTTGCCACTCTTCATGTCTACTTTTTCTTTAAAGTGTTACTGCTTTGCAATTATTTTCCTTTCTCTGAACAGATTTATTTCAGGCCATTTCCACTTATGCATGTTAGCTTGAATTTTCCACTTTATCCTGACTTTTCAATGATGTGTGTAGGTTTTTATGTTTGGGTTTTCTTCTTTTGTTTGTTTTTCAATAAAACATCAGGCTCAAATATCTTCTCTGTTCATATCAAACCACCACAGAAAGTTACTTGCACTAAAGACCAGTATTTTAGCTTAATAAAATATGACAAACCTAAGTGCCTCATAAATTCATACTGTTAACATTACTTATATTTATGTTTGGCTCTTTTTCCATGTTTTAGGCACCATCAGTTTTGGGTAATCAGTATGAAACACATTTGGTTTTTGGAGTACAGATAACTAACCTTTTTTTTTTTCCTTTGCATTTGTCTTTTTTAGTATCTGCATAAACACTTTCACAAGAAAATTAAATGAAGACTTCAAGCATTATTTTTTATCTCCTCTCATATTAATGACTCCTATCACATTTGCTACCTTTCTTCTGCATCATTACAACACACCAAGTTATCCTCCATTCCTGAGCAAAATGTAACATCACAAAAGCTTCACCTGAGCCAGACGGAGACAGCTTTGCTCCCCTTGGACAGCAGCCTGGCTCACTCTAGTGAACTCCAGAGCTGAGCAGAATCAAAGTTTAAGCTATTTTTGGTATGGGAGATGAGAAAAAGATATTGGTTTGCGTAGGTGGTAATCTAATTATAGAAGTGATAAAAATAGATTTCTTTACTGCTAAGGAGATACAGCCATGCTAAGTCTCCACGTGTACCTCTTCATCTCTCCCAGTCATAGCATCATCAAGGTTGGAGGAGACCTCTAAGATCATCAAGTCCAACCATTAACCTGTCACTGCTGGAACCCCTAAACCCTAAACCATTCCCTCCAGTGTCAGATCCAGATGCTCCTTCAATACTTCCAGGGATGGGGACTCCACCACCTCCCTGGGCAATCTATTCCAGTGCCTGAACACCCACCCTAACAAGGAAAACATTTCTCCCAACATCTAATCTGACTCTCCTCTGTCTCAGCTCAAGGCCATTCCCTCTAGTCCTCTCCCTGCAGCCATGGCAGGACAGACATCCCCCACCTCTCTCCAACCCTGTCAGGGAGTTGTAGAGAGCCATGAGGTCACCCCTGAGGCTCTTCTCAAGGCTAAACAAACCCAACTCCCTCAGCCCTTCCTCACACAATATGTGTTCTAGACCTGAGTCACTAAGAGGTGCACTGGTTCTGGTCATGGCTGCACAGAAACCCTGTTAAATTAAGTGGTCTAACAGCATTCCACTGACTAGGCCCATGAAATACCTACCACAAGGTTAAAACCAGCGATGTCTCGATGCTTTCTCAAGGAGGGAAGGCAAAAGGAAGGCCAAGAAAGTGCTGACTATCAGACCAGCCTACAGTGCAACAGCTCCAGTCAGTCACCATGTGCTCCCAGTCAGCCATCCTTCCCCCTTCCCTACTTCTACTGGAAGCCCATCACATTTTACAACAGAAGCTGTTAATTGAAACAGAAAGCTTAGCTATGTCAAAAGCTCATTTGTATGAGCTAAGTATCCAGGGTGAATTTCAACGGCAAGTCTCTGTCACTAGGAACTAACAGGCAGCCAGCTCAAAACAAAAGGTAGATTTTTCAGGATGAAATTAAAACGCCATACAGAGATTTTTGTGCCACTGATGCCTCTGCTATACCTGTTCAGTGAATCAGAACAGATTACTTCAGACTCCCAGTCTTCTAGACTGCCAGTCTAGCATCTTTCACAAGCACTACAGTCACACAAATTATTAAAAAGCTTTTCTCTACACCATCAGTGTCATACATCCATTAGAGGCCATTCCACACTAGAAAATATCTGTTGCAAAAAGTATTCCTAGGCCATATGCTAGTAATAAATAAAAAAGGCTGGAAAAGATCATTTTATAACAACAATCTTCAGCTTTCTTCTCATGTCTGTGTGGTAATGTCTTAGTCAATCTGTTTACTCTCTGTATCTACTGCAGTAATTTTTTTTATGTGTGTGATTCATTAGTCCATCTTTTGATGTTCTCTTTCAGATTTCTTGCTTTTATATCTAGAACATGGAACACCCTCTTGTCCATTTTATGTAGGTCACAGATATCCAACAACGTATCCAGCACTCTTCAATTATTAAACTAGTCCAACTTAGGTCTTCATTTTCTCTATCGATGCCTTTCAATAAATATCCCAGTACCACCCCTCCTATTTTTGTTAAACTCACTGCTAACAACCAGAGTCTGAATTCAGAACCTTTCAGAAGACACAGATGTTCTGCCTGTATATTCTACTCCTCAGACTGGAATATTTTAAGACGCTCACAATAGGATGATGAATCTCTCACTCTTCATTTGTATTCTGCTTCACGAACATTTATGGAAGGTGAGCAGGCAGAAAAAAAAGGTATGTAAAAACATCACACTGAAAGATACATCTCAATGTTCTACACGAATTGCTATGGAGACCTAGCAACAGGCCCTGTTAGAAATGGCAACGTATCTAAATTTATAATCACATTCATAAATAAATATTGGTCAGAAAACAAGACAATAATTTGAAAATAATCTGAAAATACAGGATTTTTGAAACTGTGTTTTTTTGTTTGGGGTTTTGTTTTCAGGTCTTGTTTGTTTGTTTGTTTTGTTTTGTCAAAGACCTTTCTCTGTACCCATAACACCAGGGTAGTAAATGTTCTTCTAAATGAAGTCCAAGTTGCACTATCACATGCTAATGAAACACTTAAACATCAGCATCTGCTCATGCAAACTAGACCTGTATTCCAATATCTCAATTTTAGTTTCAGTTAAGCTGTGCCCAAAAATTCACACTGAATCTCACTAATACTTTAAACCTTTACCTCTATAAGATTTCCTAAAATTTAAATAACTGAGCTGACATTATTCTTTTGGTGAATCTTCTATGAACTATATTTGTAGAGGTTATACTGACCAGCTTAATCTGCAGGAGGAATCAGTGGGAAGGTGTACAGAACAATCATTGTCCTAATCTGCAAACATTTTCATAGAATCATAGAATCAACCAGGTTGGAAAAGACCTCAAAGATCATCAAGTCCAACCCTACTGTGGTCACTAGACCATGGCACTAAGTGCCACATCAGTCTCAGCTTGAAAACCACCAGGGATGGTGAATCCACCACCTCCCTGGGCAGCACATTCCAATGCCTGAGCACTCTCTCCATAAAAAATCTCTTCTAGTATCTAACCTTTTGACAAGGAATATGACATCCAAGCAGGGATATTTGATGGTGGGGTTTTTTTGTTCGTTTTACAAGAAATTCAGAATAATTACTGAGAAAACAATCATAGTATCATAGATTCATCAGGGTAGGAAGAGACCTCTAAGATCATCCAGTCCAAACATTAACCAGTCACTCTGCTGAAACCCCTAACCCATATCCTCCAGTGTCAGATCCAGATGCCTTTTAAACACTTCCAGGGATGGTGACTCCACCACCTCCCTGGGCAATCTATTCCAGTGTCTGAACATCCTAACAGGGAAAACATTTTTCCTGACATCCAATCAGACTCTCCCCTGGCTCAGCTCAAGGCCATTCCCTCTAGTTCTCTCCCTGCAGCCATGGCAGGATAGAATAGTCCTTCAGGACAGAACAGCTTTAGATATCTACTATGTACATATTTGCATCTGAGGCTGCCCTGACTCCATTTCTAGTGGATGGAGCAACATCAGGACATAGTTCACTGTTAGATTTTTAAACTTTTCATTCAACAGAGCATGTTTAGATGCTCATGTCTACATCAGGGTGCATGGGATGATGTTGTCTGCACGTTTTCTTCTGTTCATTTCCTAGAAAAGCATGCCAAGTGACTCCCTCAGATATACTTTGACTGTGCAGACACATACATAGGTAGAACCAATGTCATCTAAAATAGTCATGTTGTTTCTTGTGTTGTCCACCCTTCTTCACCTCACACGAGAAATGAAATCATACAGTGGTAAGGGCAGAAACCTTCTGCACCACCTAATGCACCTTCAGATATTCAGCACCATCTTCAACCTTTATATTACAAGAATAGCAGCTTTTCCAAGTCTGAGCTATTGTAGTATTTGCTTCAGCTTACTATGTCATTCTTCATACTTTAAATGAACAATATTTGCAACATTTACTGAGAATATAAACTTTTCATGAGTGTGATTTACTTATACCCTGCTATCAGTTTTCCACATTGTTCCCCCCAAATATTTTCCAGCTTTCGTTTCCATAGAGGGAGAAGAGAGATTATGTAAATTCTTAACTATTCCTCATCTACCAAGAGGCATTCTTTTGTCAACAAGCTTCATATTTTGAAATCCTCTCTTTGAAATTAACTGTAATGCAGCTGCTTCTTTTGTCCAAGATAGTGGGGCTTGCAGTATCTGCTATCAAATGAGCACAGCCAGCAGCAGAGGGTCTTTGGGGGAGGAGGGATGTCAAGGAGAAAGTCAGTAGCTAGAACTGACTGCAGCTGGCAGGGCAGAAACAGTACAAGCATTCACCAAAGTGATCCAACACATTCTTTAATGTACCATTTTGCTACCTTATGCTCTAACATCATTCATGGACACAGTTCTCAGTACTTCTCAACCTCATAAAAAAAAAGGGAAGGGGTCCCTGGCACAGATACAATGCTACAAATTTATTTCACATGTGATACAGCAAAGTCATTTGTATCAAAGTGACAGATGGAGTGTAAGTACCTAAAGAGAACATGATCTAGGTGAAAGGGAAAGCACCATAGAAGAACCAGTTCAAGAAGCACATCAGTAAAAAGAATAGCCAGGTCTGACCAGTGATTCTGAAACATCTTTCTTGCTACTACTGGAGTTGCAACTGTATCCATTACTGTGTGTGCAGTGAATTATCAATTCTATTAATAACATATTAAATAAGTGAAGGCTTGTCCAATTAACATCTTGATAGGATATCTGTGTCCTTAACAGCTCTGCTGAAGCAAACACCAAGGAGCAAGTAAAGGTATTTTGGCTAAAAGACAGTGACAGCAAAAAGTACAGCAGGTAAAATTGGCCTTCAGTAGTCTTAAAAGCTGGAATTAGACATAATTTCTGGCCACCAGGGAAGTGAGGAAATGGAGCACTCAATCTAACTATTTAACCACAAGAGCTAGTTCTAGTTTTGAAATTGTATTTCAATTAACAGTTTCTATACAAAAGCTCAATAAAGAGATGGTTCATTTCCCCAAACAGGTTGTAATCCAAATCAAGAGAGAAACCAGCCAAGTTGTTTTTAAGAAAGATAAAATTTATTAAGAGTGTTAATGATGCCACCTGGGATCCCAACCAGGTTCTTTCTGGTCTTTAATAATATCTTCCTAATTGTATCATCTTAAATCAAGAGATTTACATGAGAACTAAGGAATTCTACCCTAATTCTCTAATTTACATTATCTTAGTATTGTGTCCTGTCTCATCTGGTGATTCTGGAACAGATTTTGTGCACACACTAAACGGTTAAAGCAAAGTGATTAAAAAACTTATCATATACAGACTGTTTTGAGATATATATGTTATCAAGAGAGGTTGTGCAGTACTTCCTTAATTAATCTTTGCTGTCTTAACAGATGAACCAGATGTACTATTATGTTCTTTGTTCTTCCCTAAAGAGGGGATGAGCCGATTATTTATCTCCAAACAATAGGAGTTCATGTACCACAGTGAAGATGGGTTTTTTTAATTGGGGAGGCAATCACTAACAAGCTTCAGCTGCAACTGCTTGATGTAAACACAGTGTGAATTTGTTCCTGGAGTATTAAACCATGTTCCTTCCATTAAGTACATGACACCAATTTCAAAATAAGTATGTAAAGAAAGGGATGGAAAGGACACAGTTTGGAAGGAGGAAAACTCTGGTTTGTCTTTCATGTATTCATATTTACTTCTTTCATACACTAACACGTTTTCATAGATAAGTTAAAATTTGATGCTTCAAATGCTGTTTATAAATAATGCACAGAGAGAACAGAAGTTAAGGAAACTGTTGGTTGATACAACACGTTCCCTATGTTACATAGCATGCAATCTAGGACACATGAAGGGCACGAGGGAATACAGAACATTAAGTTCACAAGGGACACAAAAATAGTCCACGAAAGTTATTAACCGATTCACAGAGCATATAAAACTTTTCATCACTACTGTAGCAAAAACATACATACCTACCTCAAAATCACATTTATTACTTGGTTATATTTGAAAAGTACAAATCTGACTTTTAATAAACAAACATATAGCTACTTACTGGTTTATGAGCCAACAAATTCTTAGGGGGGTGCTACACAAATAAAAAACTAAGCGAAAAAAATCACAGAAAAAAATCAAGGAAATTTAGGAATGAGTCAATTTTTCTGGATAAAAGACACTACATTTAGGAATCCCCTTTATCTTCCTGATAAACTCAATCTCATCTGAAGCCCTCACTCCCTCTCCTCTCAAAAGCCTTTCCCTTGTCATAACCAAAATTTCTTCCATAAAACTGGTTTTCCATAATTCACAACAACTTGTCTTTTTAAATACATTGTTGTTAAGATACAGATTAAGTGCCAAGCTGGGAACTATTACCAGAGGCTCTTCACAGATACAAAGTAAGTTTTCTACTTTAAATTACTGAAAGAAAAACTCAAATAGAACAAAATAGAATTTGATTTAAAAAGCCTCCCAAGAGGTTGTAAAGCTGCATTAACAATAACCCCCAAAAATGAAAACAAGATCAAACCAGGTCAAACAACACAACATAGCTAAAACATTATTAGTTTTTCTAAGAGATCCTTTCTGCAGCAACTAAAATTAGAAGGATTCAAGCATATTAGTCTCTTCACAGTTTTAATTAGAAAGTACTACTTGAACTAAGAATACTTTTATTTTTATTCACAGCCATGCTGAGAGTTAAAAAAAATAGAGTGAGCTATTTGGTTAAAAGTAATGTTTTCTCCTTTCCTTTTGCTTAACAGCAGGTTCTCTCAAGCTGCCATAGTCAGTGCTGAAGTGCTAACTATGTCACCATGCTGTGCATCACATTAAGTTCCCATTTCAGCTCATGAATTTCTGCCAGATTAGTCCAGTAACCAGTAACAGAAAATGAGAAAATAAGAGCTATTTATTACCTCTTATCACCATCTTCCCAAACCTACTGAAAATCAGCAGAGCACTGATCAATAGATCACTGCACTTTCTAATCAATAAGGCAGACTCAGCAAAATAAAGCGTGTCGGATGCATAACCCACCGAGGAAAGGATCCAGAAACAACACCAATTAGGATCAAACAGTTAATGATACAGAATTATTTTTAAAAAATCCCCACAGCTACAAACTGCCAAGTGCTCAGAAACTGTT
Organism: Acanthisitta chloris; assembly: GCF_000695815.1. Taxonomy (NCBI): domain Eukaryota; kingdom Metazoa; phylum Chordata; class Aves; order Passeriformes; family Acanthisittidae; genus Acanthisitta; species Acanthisitta chloris. The sequence goes on along the minus strand of NW_008691741.1, from coordinate 21,527 downwards.
CTAACACTTGCAAAAAAATTTTTTGGTATGGGCAGCCATGAAGTCACAGGATCTAAAGGCTGTACTACAAACCTGTTTGGATGATAAAGCTGCAGGGGAGATACATATTCTGTATGAAGGCTGTGTAAGTCATTACATGACATTACATGGGAGGAACAGATATTCTGTGCTGGTAAGATGTGTCTATGTATCTTCACTCACACTGAGAGAGGAGGGGAAGTTTATTTAGACCAGTAATGGGACTGAGATCAGCCCAGAGTCTATGGTTTATATTCACTCATTCCTGTCACTGGGAAGCTCTGATGTAAAGACCTCCTGACTGACTAGAGAGAGAGAGAGATACCATAAATCTTAATAGTTCTCATAAAGAAAATAAAGCAGCTTTTAAGACCTTTTCCACATAGTTTGATCTCTTTTGTAAGAGGAAATGCTTCCCCTTGCATGGAATTATAGCAGGATCATTCTGGAGATGGCAATTCCCCTGGCCAGGATGGATTAAGCTGTGCAATTTCATGTATTTTCCTCTGAAGCAAGAGGAGGATAGTGGAATGCAAACAGTCATTTGCAGATTAAATCGATAGGACAGAAACAGAGCCTGATGACATACTCTCCTGAAATTGAAGTCTAGATCTCAAGGCATAAAACCAGGGAAATACATGAGAATATATTTGTGTATATCTCAGCAACTAAATTCAAGGAAATCTATGTACACAAGCAACTCCAAGAGAAACGTAACTTTTACAAACATCTCACTTCTGAATGTTCACTGCTTAACACTCAATAATTCAACATTTCAACACAGTATAAAATAATTATTCAAAGACATCAACATTTTTGTATACAACTACTCGAATCTTTTGGAGCAGCAGTACTGCCTGATGGCTGTATAAAGCAAAGATACCCCCCCAAAACCAGAGGCATGAGATACTAGAATTATACCTTGAATCAGTTTGCAAAATTATCTAGGGGACAAAAAACTTTTTAAATATTCCACCAGAAAAAAAAGGAATCTCACTGCAACAATCTTCAGTCATGAAGTTCTGAATGCTAAGTGCATCTGAGAGCAGGATAGAAATATATTCTACCAAATAGTTGTCCAACACACTTATGTAGCTAATGTCTGCTATGAGCTTCTACTTTTTTTCAGTGAAATTTTAACACTGACTCTACCCAGTTACCCAGAAAAAGGACAAGCACAACACTTTGGAACTTTCACAATAAAGGGGAAGGAAAGAAAAGTGGTTTCAGAGAAGGAAAAACAGAATCCGCAGCAACTTTTTTTTTCAGCATTTTGCTTTTTTTTTAAAAAAAAAATAAAAATACAAAAAAAATTAATCTCCTTGCAGACATATAAACAGCACAAGAACAGGCTCTGTATTTTTCACATACTCTAAAAGAAAAACAGCTCCCACTCATCTTCACTCCACTTTGTAACAAAGCCTCTTAGGGAACAGTTTAGCACAAAACACATTCTAAACCAGACATTTTTCTGTGGAAATTCACCTAGCTGCTCCATTTAAATGGAGAGTATTATATTAGTGTTAAACACTCTAGTCCATGCAGATGCAAAATGTTCCTAAGAGCAGCCCCTGCAGCAGCAAGGAAAGCTGGGACACAATACAGCTGATGTAGCAAAAACCAGTAATTCTTATTCTGTCAAGAGTTGTCAAATGCAGAATGAAAAACTTAGTACTTTCAAACATCAACACAATCTGAGCTTGTAGAAGCAATTAGTGTTCTCCATTTGGAAAAAAACCCCTGTTGACAGGATTCATAGAATCACATCACAGAATTACACAGAATCAAGTTCCTCTTTATCAAATTGCTACATCAAGGGAATCAAATACAAAACACTAACAGAGACAGAACTAAAAATCCATGTGTGGGTATCTGGTGTCCAGAAAGGCTGTGACATAATACAATCCATAACACAAATCAAATATCTTTTCAATCTTGCAATCAAAATTTTACCATAGTTGGCAATTTATTAAAAAAAAAAGGCAGTTTAAATATTGAATTATCATCTGAAAAAGCAAGATATAAAGCATTCTTCTAACAACAGGGACAAAGAAATCTTGCAGGTAAAATGCCACATACTGTCCCAGTTTACAGGCAGAATACTGATATTCCTTATTCTCTTCTTGCAAGGCAGGCAAGAAAGCAAGACAAAAAGAAAACAAACCTCTTTGATTTTTACACTCCAAGAAAGGGCACTACTCCCCCCCCTTAATTAAAGAAAATTACATTCCTCTGGCTCCCTCCAGCTGGAAGTATGTTACGTACATCAGTGGTTTTGTGCACTTCTTATAGAACCATATTGGCACATAACTCACTACTCTTAATCTCATATCTGCAGACTTATCCTAACTTCAGTCAAAGAGCTCTTGCTCCATAGACAACAACTTGTAATGATATTTATCTTTAGGCCAGATTGAAAAATTTTGTTAATCTACATTTCAAATTCTTATGCGTAATAACTACATTAGTTTAATGAATTTGTGGTACTCCTGGGAAAATTAAGACACTTTTCCTAGATCTAGAACCAAAGGGATAAAAAAATGTCTAATAAATGACATACAGACTATGATGTGTAAATACCTGATGTGTCCTCATATACTCAAAGAGATAATCAGCCTTTGTAGAAATTTCTGCTTCCAAATCCACTGTAGTCTAACTATACAACTATGTGCAAATCTTTGCTGAATTGAATGAGCAGCATTAAAACCAAACCTGGGATGGCCCTAACTTCAGTGCATTAGAGTTAGAATGTAAACAGAACTCAAGTAACTGGTTAGTTATCTATTTGGGGACTTTCAGCTATTAGTATACCCTGATAAGTTATCAAACCTCTCAGCACAGATATCTTTCCAAACATTCAGAGATGTATTAACAGGAATAAATTATGCAAAAGTATGCAAGACAAAAGGGTTTCATTCCATTTTACCTTAGATAACATCATAGCTCAAAACTACAAGTAGATCTAATCCATCCTCTTTATGAAAAGCATATTTCACAAGAAAGCACAAGCAAGATAAAACGTCTAGAAAATGAAAAATGGTCACAGGAACTGAATTGATTTGAAGAAGCAATTACTAAATGATTTTGGCAGAGGAGAAAGTACTGGTTCATTTTGGCTTGTAAACCATAATGCAAACTGTAACAACAACAATACCTTACTGGTTGTGATATGAAAATAACAGCCCTTGTCCTCTTCAATGCAAAACGAGCTGATTTAATTTCAGTTGGTGCTGATAATTCTTGCCCAGTGCTTTGTGCACAGATTCACTCCTGTCCTATGCTAAGGCACATTTTAATAAAGAGAATAATGATATCAGAGAATCAGATGGGTTGGAAAAGACCTCCAAGATCATCAAGTCCAACCCTACCATGGTTACTAGACCATGGCACTAATATTTCTGACTTTCTATTTTCTGTGGGAAGCCTAAAATGAAATACTACTCTTCTCCAAACCAGAACTCAGCAGACTCTTCAGAAGCTTTGCAGAACACACTTGCAGGAGGCATGATGAAGTTTCTTTGTATCCCTCCATTCTGCAGTAATTGCACTTGGGACACAACACACATTTGCCATTCTGCACAGCAGGTCCATGTGGGCACACAAATAATCCTCCTGGTTGTTCCCAAGCCTGGAAAAGCATCAACTGCTGTACCTATGTAAGGAAACTCTAGGAATTATTTGCTGTTGTAAGATACAGACTGCATACCCCATAGCTGCACTGCTTTTAGCACTGTGTGAAAATACATTTGCATCTTTTCACTATCCTCCCCATGTTTTACCTTTTAAAATCCTTCCCCCAGTAATATATCCAACCAGACCATCAACTGTGCATGTTCTGCCCCAGGAACAGAATGACTGCCCAGTGGTGATGGCAATATCATCTTCAATCCCTTAAATTATTTCACAAAAAATGCATCTGAAGGAAAAAACCATTTAAAGATCTCATCCTCTGAAACAGCTGCAGAAATCAATAGTGCTCTAACCTCTGTTACCTACTGGTTTAAAACCCAAGCAAATAAATTCACACAAACAAATTCAGTGTAATGTTACACTAACACAAAATGTGTTAAAAAACAGGATCATGACAAATCAAAACTACTAAGAAAAACAGTGAATATTCTGGAGCAAAATGAGGACTGAAAACTTCTCAAGTGATTACAGAAACTCATATGTGTACTGACATCAATGGGCTATAATTCAAAACCCCAAACCTTATGTTAAACCTCCTCTCCAATAACCCTTGCTGGATGACTGAAAAATTTATTTTAAATGAGCATGAAAGAAATTTCAACTTTTAAGGGGGTAACTGGAACAATTTTAACTTACACAAGTGGAAATTTGTCTTTTTTCACCCCCTGGTGCTAATCTCCTGTACTAGTCAGTGAGGAAAACCAAAAATGAACCAACCCAATTCTCTCCTGTAACCCAATTAACAGCAAGAAGCTACAGCAGGAGGAACTTAATCTTGCAATGGTTTCAAAGATCACATGTTGGAGAAAAGAAACATGTCAGCTCTTTGTTTGAAAAGAAGTATGAGGCCATTTCAAGGACTAGTAATGTTAAAAGGCAAAAGTTAGATTAACATTCAAATTTAAGTTGAAATTCCATTTAGTAAAAATGAAGCATTTTCAATAAACCCTAACATTAAAAGGAAAAATGAAATTTTGCTGCTTATTAGCATAAAAGTTTCACGTTTGAAAAGCTAATGACCAGAATTTTCATGTGAATAGAAATGATGCAGAGAAACAAGAAGCAGTAAGAAATATCATGAAATCAGCAAATGACAGATCCTAAAGCAGCTGCGAGTCCTTCTTGAATCTTGACTGGGGTTGTTGATCAACTTTAAAGCCAAGCCATGCTATTTTCTGCCAGCACATGGGGAGAATTAATATGCATTTGGTTCATGTACAGCCTTTCAGCTTACAAATTAAAGTGCACATAAAACTGTTCTTGAATCTGTTAAGAAGCCAAATATTTGATTTTGGACATTCTAAACTCCTGTACAATTCAAGAATGAATTCCATGCTGTACACACCAATGAGGAAATCAAAGCTTGTGTTATCTAACAGCAAAATGTATCAATACTGCCAAGGATAACCCAACTCCTAAAAATTTACTTTGTTTGAAAAAATATATTTACACAATAACTAATGTCAAAACAACTGTTTTGACCTATTCAAGAAAAAAAAGGCCATTAAATATTACACCTCACTTAAGCTACTTTCAAAACCTACTATAAATTCTGTTATATTTTGTATTTTACATTAGACAATTCAACATTTTAATTAACATTTAATGCAAAAATTGCTTTATAATTATAAATACTTTAAAAATTGTATATGAAATTTTATTTTTGTCCAAACATACTTAATATCAACTTCTTTGCCCTAACCTGGTTAAGGTTTAATACAATCTTTTTATATCTTTATAGCTTAATCTGCAGATACTCAGAAGAATAAAGAGTTGCAGCTCTTCCTTGATAACACTGCCATCTGGTGTACACTCTGCATTAGAATGAAGCATTTACCTTGAACTTTTTCATTCTGGAATTTAGTCTGAGGGGGAACAACACTCCATGTACAAACGACGTCTTCAGTACGACTTAACTGTGCATTGGATTAATGACATTTGTTCTCTCAGCTGGAATGGATGGTAAGTATGCAGACATACTAATTTTGAAACCTGTAAAACTCTGTTACAGAACACATTCACATCTGTGTATGCCAAGGTGCTTTTGATAGCCAAAACCAGGAGAACACACAGCTAACATCCTACACACAAAGACAATCTTCCTAGAAGTTTACATAAACACAGACACAGACACCAGATTCAAATATTCCTTGGCTAAATTTGATGCTAAGCAAGCAAAGGCAGGTAGATTCCAAGCTGAGGACATTGGGGCTATTCAGCCTGGAGAAGAGAAGGTTGTGTGGAGACCTCAGAGCACCTTCCAGATCTGCAGGGGCTCCAGGGAAGCTGGAGAGGGACTCTGTGTTAGGAACTGCAGTGACAGGACAAGAGGCAATGGGTACAAACTGAAAGAGGGAAAATTTAGGTTAGATATTAGGAACAAGTTTTTTCCTGTGAGGGTGGTGAGACACTGTCCCAGGTTGCCCAGGGAGGCAGTAGATGCCCCAACCCTGGCAGTGTTCACAGCCAGGTTGGATGAAGCCTTGAGCAACCTGCTCTGGTGGGAGGTGTCCCTGCCCAGGGCAGGGGGTTGGGACTAGATGATCTCTAAGGTCCATTCCAACCCCTATGATTCTATGATTCCACGAAAGGTAGAAAATATATCTGTAAGTACAAGCTAAGTACAACTGGAAAGCATGAAGAAACTGAGAATTGCTAAGGTCGAAATGAAATATCTAAGAATCAAACTGACAGTAGAAATCTACCTTATCTAGAATAGGTAAATATACACTTGACAAACCCAGAGCTCTAGAGAAAACTCCAGATTTACTTAATTCCACCCAACTCTATAGCTATGCTGCCATCTAGTGAAACGAGTACTGACTCTTCCCTGCAAGGCTTCAATTTTGTCCAAATGAGAAGCATTAGATACACCTACCACAGCTAACATCTTTCACCTGTAAATGCCTTATTCCCTCTGCTCCTTCTTCACCACTACATTTTTGTAACATGTGGTGACTAATTTTGGTCATTGGATCGTGAGTATTTTATACACTTAACTTGAAATACAAATAGGCTTACAGACTTCAATGAGAAGCCAAGGAACTAATCAGCACAGATCACAGTCCATGATCAGAAAAAAAATTAGCTATTAGTAGAGTTCAGACCATTACACAGATTAAGTACTGAATTCACAGCAAGTAATACAGATAAATATTACTCTGAGCTTTCAACTTAAATTACTGTGTTGGTTGTTTTTTCATTACATTTAATTAGAATGATGACTTACAAAAACACATGTAAAACCTTTTTGTGAGTTCCAGACACTAAAAGGGAAATAAAGCAAGTAAGGACACACTCACCTGGGAAAATATATTTGCAGTTGGAGTAACTCTGTTGTCCACAATACTGTATAATATTGCTAACAATCTGTCCAGGGGAAATGGCTTTGGCCCAAGGAGGTGATTGCTTGTCTGTAACAGAAACAGGACTTTTCAATCCAATAGATCTTCCCTGGAGTACCACAGGATGCTATTGTCACATCATCTTGGTTTCTGGGGAGGCACTCTAACTCATGGAAGCCTTTCATGCAGCCTCCACATTATGGAAAACACTGAATACATGCTGATTGACCAAGATAAAGATACAGCCATAAAGATCTATTTCCCATGGCAAGTCTTCAAATAGGAACATTTTTGAGCTCTAACAGAGGATTGATGCCAAATTTCCTGTCAACTAGACTTATACATTCACTTGTTCTATTAAATAACCTTGCCCAATCTAAGGACTAAAGAGAAAGGACTGTGTTTTATGGCATTCAGAGAATGGCTTGGTTTGGAAGGAAGTTTCAGAATCCCTTGCAAAGAAGGGGGCAAAACTGGACAGAGCATTCAAGATGCAGTCCAAAGGGTGTTGAGTGTAAGTCCCTGAGTGCATCTGCCTCCCACAAGTTTAGCTGGCTAAAATAAGGAGTCCAGCTGGCTGAGCCCAGCTGCTGTGCTGGTAGAGCTGCTGTACAAAGAGCTGAGCCAGCTACAAACTGTGTTAGCAGAACACAGCATTGTCACTCAGCTTTGCATTCACAGCTATTGTCCCTTATCCTTCTTTTGCACCACACATAGCAACTTCACACCTCAGCTTCACTGATGGACATTTCAGGCATTACAGTTTATTGAATGCAGTAAATTGCATTCACTTGACTCAAAGAAACACAAGTTCATGATTTTTCAATGTTAAGTATTTTTTATATAATTTTCTTTTTTTACAAAAAGGAGAAGTACAGTTCATCAGGCAAAACTGGGTAGTAAGGCAAAACTCAGGCAGCATAGTTAGGACTACAGAGATTTATTTATGAAACACACTGTCAAAAGTTCTTACAAGGGAAATACTTGTTTCCCTTTGAGTTTGTATTTAATTCTCTCTACTCTGACATACAGTTTCCTGGTTTTTATTTGTAGTGTATATTGATTTATCCTTACAAGCAGAGCAGCCAAGATTAAAGAGGATTTTTCAAGGGAAAGTTTACTTCAAAATGTTTCTGGGAAAGAACACCTCTGTGGTGCCAGCCATCAGTGAAACATTACCACTCATTTCATCAGTAAAGCAAGAAGGTACTTCCAGTACATGTTTCAGATTTCCAAATCCAGGTGGTGTCCCCTTGGCTAAGAAAGGAAGTGGTGTGAAAAATCATGGAGCACACAGTCAAAACTTTAACATGGCACTCTCAGAGTGCAGGCATGGTGTGAGTTATGAACTGCACAATCACCTGCCCTTCTGCTTCTAAATTTGCCAGTTCTGTGCAGCATATTCTTTATTATCAGCAGAAAAAAGTCAATAAGCAGAGTAATTAAAATGGGTGCACTCCAAGCAGCTAAGCAAACACAATTAGCTCTGTTTAGTGCACACTTACTTCAGAAACTTCTCAGCATTATCAGCTCTCTGCTTAGACAGAAGACATGTCTAGAACTTTCACATTACTTAAGAGAAATGCTTTCTTCTAGAAAAGCCAGAAGAGTTAATTCTAAGAGAGTTTAACATCTAGAAGAAGCACATCTTTTTTATTATTTCTCTGACAGAAATAAATTCTTAGAAGACCAGGAATGGTTGAGAAACATAAGATGGTAAAGAACAAGAATTTTACAAATCTTCAGGGAGGAGATAAGGCAGAATACTACATGGAATAGTATTTATAAAAATGCAAGAGATCCAACATCTCTCCTATAAACAAAGATACCTTCCACAGTCAGAAAACGTGGTGAAAAACTTTAATGGCCATCAAATAAACTCTGTGTCCTCTATTGTCTTTTCACCTTGGTAATATATTGATCTCTCAAAAACTACTTTTCCCCTTTTGCCACTACCTGTGCTTTTTAACAAGTGCCAGTTTCATGTTCCCACTGCCTACCTGGCCTAAGCCTTCCACAGTACCACAACTGCAAGTCATGTAGTCACACTCACAAAATTTCATGAACAAGAATGCGAAGCAGAAGTTTTCTTTAAAGAGTAAAAGCTTAACTCAAACTAAATTACCTGCACAAAAGAAACTCCTTAATCTCAGCTGGTTGAATTTTCCACTTTTTAAGCACATACTTCAAGACAGAACTATACCTCTCCTTTTTTCTCCTTTTTTTTTTTTTCAGAAAGCATTTCCAGACTTCTTTGGTTGCTATATGACTGAAGCATGTTCAGTTGTAAGCTAGAAATTCTGATACAAAATGAATCCAAGGCTGAGGTTGAAGCAAATATACAAGATAAATTCTTTTTCAATAAAAAACACACCAACACATTTGATCTTCTGATGGACTGACATCTGAAAAAGTCACTCCTGCAAAAACAGCTTCTTCAGGAAGATTTCACTTGTCACTAAACTAGATAAACATCGTTCCTGGGCAACTGTGCAAAGGAACCCAAAAAATTCTACTGCCATCAGCAACAGGGCAATTAATTTCATGATAAAGACAGTTTCTTCCCCTCATTTAGAATATTCACTTTTTCTAATTAAAAAAAACCCCACAGCCTCTGGACTGAACACAGTTAAGAATCACAAGATAGATTTTTAGCCTTGCTGCACCTAAACTTGTAAGGAAGGATTTATTTCATCTAACGTTAGCTTCCTGCCAAGTAGGTCTGCCCAGCAAAACTAGTTTCCTAAGTTCCCATTACAGCCAGGAGAAATCTAATCAATACAACTTGTGGAGCAATTCATTTGACTGAATGCAGAACCTTCTTTAGCATGAGCTGAATCACACCCTACACTCCAGTGACTGTATTGACTAGCTCTGTGCTGTCTATAAAAAGACACCAGTTTAGACACAGGCACCCACTGGAGTTAGCAGCCTGATCTGTAACTCAGTCTTTAGCCAAGCTTCTCTGAGAGAAGGTGTATTGACATAAACCATCACACCAAGTGAGGCAAATGAGTCTTTAATTATAACACCACATATGTAATTCTTGATCCCTGTGTTTCAGTTTCCCTCACCATAGAATTCTTTCTATGAAAGTTCTTTAAAGAATACAAATTATTTTCTGAGAGAAATTCTGATATCTATATACTCTTCAACCTACAATGTCCTTTAGCCAGCTTTATTACATTTTGTTGCACATAAAAATATGTCTTTAGGAGATAGTTTTATGCTACAGTTAAGTTTCAATAAAATAAAAATTACAGAAATTCATCTCATTCCAAACAAATGCACTAATAATTGTTATTTATGCAATTCTGCTGTTTTTACAGTAATCAATGATGCAAACTCACCAGTACAGTAGAAAGAAAACATATGCTGCCAAGCTCAGCTTCAAAGACAAAACACATACCTTCTCATGTCTCTTCATAAAGTTGGTCTTTCTAATCTTTCCATGATGCTGCAAATACACAAAGACAGAGTCAAAACAGTCAACAAAGAATATAGATACTACAAATGGTAGTATGTTATTCTAGGGTGTCTTCTTTACTACACCTCCAGTATTTGATGTTACTACCAGGTCCCTCTTACTATAAGCCCCAAAATCACACTTGTCTTACTCCTTGATTCGTTGTGTCCCAAGTGGTGCAAAGCAGAAACACAACACACTAACACTTTTTGGTGACGTGCCTAAGTTTGTTTCCTCATCTAATCAGGGACTGATGAGAAGAGGCAGTAAAAATTTGGTTTTACTATAACTTCATGCCCCCATCCTCCTCATATCCTCAGTCATCAAACAAAACAGATTTTTCACTTCTTTATCTTTCCAGAGAAGTTTAAATGATGGCTACTTCTTTTTTAAAATGTATCTGTGCATAAAATCCATCTGAATTTTCACCTTTTATTGACCCCATTCTAGAATTTGGATGGTACACAAGTTGGCAGAACGACAACAGGAATTTAATCAATACAATACAAAGGTAGTTCAAGGTGCATGAGGTAAATGACAAAAGGAAGGAAGAGGGGAGGATGGGGGGTGGGTGTTGAAGAGATTAAAAAAGGTGCAGTTTTAGAGCAGTCCTAAGAAAGGAAGGACTATCCAAAGAAAACAACTGGATCTCAAGTCTTGGATCTCAACTGAAACCATGAGGGCAAGACAAGGACAGAAATACAGTAGACAAGATGTGACAAATGAATAGGTTAAGAAAAAAAAAAAATACCAAGAGAGACATGAAGGATGCCATGTGTAAGTGATGTGAAACTAGAGGAGAGCCACAAGCATAACATTATTTAAACATAGTTAAGTGCTATTTCCCAAAATATCACCTCATGAGATTTTCCACAGCCCTGAGAAGTATAGCTTATTAATAAATCTACCTTGTAAGCAAAAAAAAAAAAAAAGGAAAAAAATAACTCAAAAGGAATTGTTTTTTCACTATCATGTTTAAAATCTGGTATTTGTGGCCCTCACAAATCTGATCTCTGTTACTGCAGCTTTCCTTGACTGACTTCTGAAGAGTTTAATATCAGACAGGGCTTAAATTTGCTTTACATGATTCGCCAGAGTTAAACTGAAAAAGTTCATTCAGTTAATACACAGCACACATAGTCAAGAGACAGCAAAGTGATCTTTGATCACACCTCTGAAAAGAAGACTGCAGAGATAACCAAGACCTTTCAGAGGGGAAAGTGATCATGCCTGAGGTTACCCAGCGTGCTTGGGATGGATCACAACAACTGCATTCATGATTTTAAAGGTCACACTGGGATCTCCACGTGGTGTGTTTAAGTTACATCAAAAGTGTTCCAAAGCCAGTGAGCAGGTGCCCTATTTCTGTGCAAGCACAAAGAAACATGAAATTCAGAGCTAATTTGCAATTAGCTTTTAATGCTGTTCTCGATTAAAGACTCCACATATATATTGCTATTCTTTCTTTTTCAGCTTACCTTCCAAACCAGCTTCGTATTTCTCTCTCAAGCTGCTGGAAAGCTCTTGAATTTTCACATAACTAATAGCAGTGATGCCAATTATCACTTCCCTGCTTTGTCAGGCTGTTAGCATTCCAGGCTGCCACAAACTGGGACTTTATTTTCAGCTGTAGTACAGCCCAGCACCTACAGAGTAGTGCAGATTAGCAGCACAATGACCATCCTTTTGTTTGCATCTCTTTTGCTGCCTTCCACTACTAGAGTCAAATCACTCCAGAAGATACTTCTCTGTAATCTCCACTGAATTTCATTGCAAACCTGATAAAAACAATATTCTATTTCCACTGTTCACATGACTCATAAACCAGTCAGCTTGAACCTCCCTAAAAAGTGCTGGTTTTGCTGGGCTTTGAGATGCAGCTATTTCTGGAATTCAACTTGAGACCTGATGAAGGGCTAACTGCTACCAGATGACACATGCAGCAAAAATGGTAACTTCTGCTTCCCCACCTCTTAGGAAAAATAGCTGGAAGCATAGAATCATCAAGGTTGGAGGAGATAGCTAAGATCATCGAGTCCAACCATTAACCTGCCACTGCTGGAGCCCCTAAACCCTAAACCAGATCCTCCAGTGTCAGATCCAGACACCTCTTAAACACTTCCAGGGATGGTGATTCTGCCACCTCCCTGGGCAACCTATTCCAGTGCCTGAACACCCTAACAGGGAAAAAACTTTTCCTAATATCTAATCTGAATCTCCTCTGTCTCAGTTCATGACTATTCCCTCTACTAGAACTGATAATAACCTAACAGCACTGACAATTGCACTGATAACTAATAGCACTGAACAAAATACCTCTCCACAGTCTCTGCTTCAAAAAGCTTAGCAGCTCATGTTTACTATACAAAAGTTTAATAGGGTTCATGTGCAAGAGTAGAAACTAACTCAGAAATATTAAAAAATGAGAAATAAAAATTAAATTGAGAAGGTTGCTCAGTGAAAACAAGAAAGACCTGGTATGTTTTGATAACATGCTTTACTGACTTGACTCTTCTAAGTTTTTGTATTTCTTTACATTTCAAGACTGATATGCAAAAATCTGTGCAGAAACACTTCTTCAGCAAATAAGTATCTAAGAAAGAAAATGCTTTAACAAACTGAAAAGAACAAAGTTTGCCCATAAAGAAAACTTGCCTTTCTACACATCCAACAAGCAACCCTCCACTCAGGAAAGGACTAGACAAGAGTCAAATACCTACAGTTTCCAATGGAAGATCATACCAGAAACACAAAACCTATATTGAAACTCAAAACATACTAGTATATCACCACTAGGAACTGCAGCAACTTCTCAAAACATGCATCTATGATTTTTTTTTTTCAAGAGGGAAGAAGAAATCAATCATACTTTTACAAATTTGTCTTGTCCCATTTTCTTCAACTGCTCACACCTATCCATCCTGAATACCATACATCTCTACACACATGCATGGATCAATAGATACTGTAGCTGTTGATAAAATGCACAGAAAGCCTAATCACTTTTCTGATCCCTGTCTTCCTGCCTACATTTTGCCAAATGAGTAACTCAAAGTGAGGCCATGAGCCAGGCTTAGGAGCATGAAGATCCTGGGTAAGAAACAGACTGACAACAAAGGAGGGCACCACAGCACTTGTTTGCAGCATGACCACGACACAGCCCACAGAGGGAAAAAAGGAAAAGTAACTCAACTTGTACATGGCAAGAACTTACAGAAAATGGGGTTTAGCCCAGGATTTGGTAGTGAGGATTAATACACTCATCCTAAAATATGCATTACCACCATTTTAACACAACACATACCTGCTAATGGAACCATCTTTGCAGATGTTTCTGTGCCAGAAGCTTAAAACTATGTAAGTAAGTTAATAATGCACTATGCCATTTCACCTCATTAAAGGTTCAGGCAGTTCTGCTTTGCACCTTACTCCAGAAGCTGAAGTGTGGCTTATACCCAAGAACACTGCAGACACCCCACAAAAATGTTTTTAAAACAGAGCTGCATCAATTTATAATAGCAAAACACAGTACCTGTGCTGTAACAGTGTTACACATATTTTGACATGAAGAGGAAGTTGAGTTTATTAGAGATTTATGATCACTGAGTTATCATTACCAATTAAACATGTGATCTACAGAAAAGCTTCTCATCAAACCAAACAAAGCACACACAGAAAGAGAGCTCAAAGAGAATGGCTGAAGAGTTTGAAACTAGGAAATTCATTGTGCAGGAATCCAGTAAGCAGCACAAATAAATAAATCTCATTACCTTAAGAAAGAACCTCTTATCTGTCCTAACAGGATTGTAGGAGGCAAGGTAAGCAGCTATTAGAAGAAATTTGGAGTAATAGGGAAGTTCCATATGTGTATGTGCAGAAAGTCCTAGAAAATAAACAAACAGTTTCAGTCACCAAAACCCAGTCTGAACATCCACAAATTTCAAATCAGACTTGTCTGCATTCTTCTTTTCATTCTCTCCTCCTCTATCCCTGTAACAAAGGGAGCATGGCTACTTTCTCAACCCTGTTTTCACAGATACACAGATACATACTCAGTGAAGGGCATGGCACAGAGCTAAACAAAACTAACATTCTGAAGCCTTTTTGGACTCATCTCAGTATTTGAAGCATCAGAGATTCATAAATCTCGCTCACCAAATAAAAAAAATCCAGGCTACTTTCATTTAAGGTCATTTTTCTGGTAAACAGGGCAGATGAAGAGATGTATTTAAACACAAGGGCATAGCTTTTGTCCAAGACTCAACCTTCAGGCTGCTCCAGCCTGTGCCAAACAGCTCACCCAGGACCAGGGCTGGCATGAAGAATGCAGCAGTGCTGTGCTTCTGAAAAAGTAGCTCATCTCACAATTTTTAGCCTGTTTTTATTTCCTACAGACAGTGTTTTAAACATTTTAAACCTGATCCAGTTGCCCTTGCCTGCTACATGTATACTTAAAGCTTCAGATATTAAAACCCACAAGAACTACAGTCTAGTGAGCATCTGTCTTCCCTCTTCTATTTTTATTTGCATTTTTACCTTTACAGTCCCCCGCTCATTTTACACAGCTTATGCATAAGAATAGGATCATCAAACCACCTTACTTCATCAGCTGTCTAACTATGGACACCATTAAAGGGTCTCTCTTCAGCCTTCTTTGCTCGCATGGTGTTTTTTTTACCTCCTTTTTTTACTTCTTTTACTTCCATGGTTTCTTGTCCTGTGAAGCACCTGTACCCTTATGCTTTAATCCCCAAATACCAGCAAATAAAGATCAAGGAATTAGACATGTTTAAAAGTTAAGATTCAGAGGTCACAGTGATGAGAAGCATCCTAGATGACAGCTAGCAATAATTTCCTCTTGTATAGGCATAAAAGAACAGTTCTGGTTTAATTTACAATCAAGAGATGCTTTTGTATTGCATGTTAATTATAAAATCCAACACCAAATAAACTTACAGTTAAGACAATTTAGTTTCATACAGAATTATGAGTTTGTTCCATTCTTCTGGTCAGCCAATATTGCATCACACACTGAACTGTTTACTTATTTTTAACCCACAGTAAAATTTATTAGAATTATTTTTTAAGCATGCTATTATCAAATGCTGTTTAACAATCTTTCCTACTACATGTATGTAAAAGTCAGAGAAAGTGCATCTGAAATAGTCTCCTTTTTTGGAGCTGTCAGGTGCAAAAGTATCTCATGATCACTTGGGCATGGAAGGAGGGAGTTTAATAAGAACACTTTGAATCAAACAACTTTGGCCCACACTGATCACAAAGCAAACAGTCTGATGATAGAAATCATCTTAAGACAGTTTTAAAATAAGGAACTCTTCTACCAATTATCTAAAAAAGAAATTATTGTCATGATAAGTAATATGAAAAAGTGCTTCCAAGCTACAAACTGGTCAAGAGACCATGACCAACTGACATCACCAGGAAAATATTTTAGTATTCCTTCCTAAATTATAAATGAAGGCTGAGAGATGTATTGAGATTCAACTTTCCAGCCTGTCTAAAGTATAAAATCTACAAAGTTGTACTCATCCAAGGAAAGAACAGAGGGAGTTGTTACAATTCTGACAATTCTCTTTGCCAAAAAAAATTAGGACACAGGAGAGCTGTTTGTTTAGGAATGTGCCAATCCAGTAAAATACACCACACAGAACATTCTCTCCTCCCCACTTGGACAATTCTGCCAGTCAGCACACAGAGGTTTGACCATCAGGGCTCAGCTCAACCCTCATCCATTCTCACTTAAGATATACTGATTTAAAGAATTCTGCTTTTACCCCCAAAGGATCTCAGGAGAGATTACTCCCAAGATATAAGCTAGGTTAAAAGTAGTAACACTCTTTTGTGGAACACCTTCTCAAAACTACATGATTACCCTCAACTGCAGCTGAAAACTAACAGGGAGCCTCACCCATCCAGTTTCATTTCACAGTTTCTCAGATAATAATGACCAAGTCAAACTGAAAAGCAAACATTTCAAGCTACAAGCCCCCACAGGGTTACTACATCCAGTACCTTTCAACTGCCCAGCTTCTGCATCATCATGCTGCATGCGCTCCCACTGTGAGCTGAAAGGTAAGGCAAATACAGAAAGATGAAGTATTTATTAGTCTTTTAGAGAAAACTACCTGCTTGGTATCTGCATATTTAATGACACTGGCTAGGATACAGTAAGCAAATATCAACAGGCTTCTAAGTTTCAAGAACAATGCTGGATTGGCTAAAAACACCAAAAGTTTTGATTTCTTTTAATCTGCTTAATAACTGCTTCTGTTCATGAGAACAATACTGTAATTACTTCATAATGTGATTTCGAAGTCTATGCAAAAACCAAAGCAATATTCATTCTTGAGTGAAGGCATCACAATGAAACGTTCTGTCAGCGAAAATTACCTGCAAGTAGTTTGGAGTTTTCCTAAACAATAGCAAAAAATTTCACTTTAAAACTTCCCTCAAGAAATGGCATTGCTAGAAATATTGTATTTTGGATGATTTTGTATACCACAAAGGTATTAAATAAGCAGGTGCACCAGTGCTGTTCTAGTTTGTTATTTTAAAGATCTTTATGAACAACCATAAGCCACAAAACTTATGAAAACAATGTAATGAGAGTTCATGTAAAACTCAAATTATAACGAATGACCAACCAAAGTATCAATGAGGTAAGGTCTTATCCAGTGCCTATTTTACAGGCAGGAAAAAAGTTTCATTTTCATCTCAGGTCAGGTAGCACAACAGCCAATAGCAAAGTTCTAGTACTGCAAATTACAACTTCAAGAAAAATGCAGAGTAATCACAGTTCTGTGGCCAGAAAAACTGACATAGTCATTTTAATTCCTAGAGCATCTACTGGTACATAGAGGTAAATCCTAGAACTATTAAACAGAGAGCTGAAATTCCTAATAGAAACCAAGTCAAGCTCAAACTTATAATCAAAGAAAACTGTAAAGAGCGAAATTAGTTATTTGAAAACAATTCATAAGCTACTTTGTATCTTATATTACACCCTAATTAGAGCAGGCGATTACATAACGTAAAAAGTAAGGAAGGTTCCGAGTACACCGTGCAAAGAAGATCAATATTGAATATAAATAAACATCTGAGGCAAGCAGAGAAATGCCTCATTGTACAGTGAGTCTAGCTTGTACAAAGTAAAATCAATTCCTTTTGTGAAGGAATGATCACTTTTCCAAAACATTAGCAAAGACTTCTACTATACACTCACTCAGGTTCAGTTACCAGAATACTCTATGGCCTCAGCGCCGCTCAAAGGTAAGAAATCAGTGTGGTTTTATCAAGACAAAGAAATCAAGAACTACTGAATTTTCTCTTTACATGGTGTAACATCAGAATCGCTCATCTTGAAGACGGACAGCATTAAATCTAAGCTGATTATTATCACTGAAAATGAACACCACCATCTTTTATTCTAGCTGTGTGGCATCTTAGAAAATAAACATGGAATGAGTCCACAGTGGATCCTTGTGGCTAAAAGACCAATGGAATCCTGGGATGTGTTAAGAGTATTGTCAGCATGTCAAGGAGGTGATCCTGCCTCTCTACTCAACCCTCATGAGGCCACACTGGAGTATTGTGTTCAGTTCTGGGCTCCTCAGGACCAGAGGGACATGGAGCTCCTGGTATTCAGTGGAAGGCAACAAAGATGCTGAAGGGACTGGAGCACCACAGTGATGAGGAAAGGCTGAGGGAGTTGGGCCTGATCAGCCTCGAGATGACCGAGAGGGACCTCATTAACGTATTCAAGTGCATGAATGGAAGTGCCAGGATGATGGATCAGACTCTGCTCACTTGTGGAAACCAATAAAACAAGAGATAACAGCAAAAACTGATGTACAGGAAGTTCCACCTGAATACAAGGAAGCAATTCTTTCCTGTGCAGGATTCCCATGCTTGGCAATTTCATACATGACAGAAAATGGATCTATCTTCACGGTCATCAGTGAAAGGAGAACACAACCTGCTGCCACTGCTTTGCTTACTGAATTTATTGCATGCTACAAATACCATTTTGTTTAAATTTCCTCCTGAGATACCTCACTTCTAATGGAATATGGCAAGAAAGAAATTCACCTGAAAGAAAAAATAGATTACCTCTAGCAAAAAAGAAACACTTCACATGAAACATAATTGAGACATATTTAGAGAGGAAGCTTGTTAAAAGCAGCAACCTCAACAAAGCAAACAAGCCCTCACCCTCCCAATTACCTGGATATTTCCCGGAGATAAACAGTCTGCATTGCCTTCTTCAAATGAGGCTCAATGTTCTTCCAGAGCTTGCGGGTGTCACGTTCATTTGCTGCACCAAGCCAGAGCCAACTCTGTTAAACATTTAACTCACAAAACACCAAACCCATCTCTGACATCTGAACAGTCACAGGCATGACACAAGCAGCTTGACTCTGAATTGCTGTTTTAGGGTGATGCACCATCACCATCATCCATCCAGCATGCACATGCTACCATGCCAGGCTGTTTCTCTGTGGCTATTCCAACATAATCAGGGACAACTGGACAGAACCTCTCCCCTCAGTTTCTCCTCTTAGCTTGACACAGAAATGATGTATCCCATTACTTTGCAGAAATCCTGGCGGTTGAGTGAGAAGAAAAATTTATGGGGGGAGGTAAATTCTGATGCTGTTTCTACCTCTGTTTCCTTAAAAACCAACACCAAATATCATCTACTGCTTCTGCTGCGAGTGCTTCTGACTGGGTGCAACTGGAATAAGCAATGCTGCTGTGACCAGAGGAATCCTTGTGTCACCACACCATGAGGATGAAAGCCAAGCCCTCCACAAAACCCACAGGACAGCACCTGCTCTCTTGTACACCCACTCAAATTAAAGACTGACACTTACCTTCTCCTCTGACTACTGGTTCACAGTATTTAGAAAAATTGAGTGCTGCCTACAGAGAAAATTACAAGTTATTAAAAAGGTACTATATATTTTTTTACCTAGCTACTGAATATAACAAGCAGTGTATTTCAACTGCTTTGCAAAGCAAATGAACTATTTTCCAGCCAATAATTATGGTGCTTGCTTACAAACATCGTGCTGAAAAACATGGCACCTTTTCTATGCCTTAAAAATACAGACACAAGTCACCTATCACAGGTTACTTGGTTTGGATCTCAGCAAAACCTGTTTGATGCACTCAGGGGCTGCATTTTTTAAAACTAACATAATAATTAAACATCATAAATCCAATAAAAATGTTTTCTTTAACCTTTTTTTTTTACTCCCTTCATTTTCAGATGAAACTTTCCATTCCAGGAGCAGTCCAGCATGCTCAAAAGCAGGCCACACACACTTACACACAACCACAACCAACCACAAAAACCCTAACACATTTCATATCCAAAGGAATTCTTTTGGCCTAGGGTGAGATGGAGGTATTTTGGACAACAGTATAATCTAGATCTCTTTCTCAAATGGTTAAATCAATATCACACAGAATTGCGTAAAATAACAACCCTCACATCTCATTCTCCTTCTGTTCTACTGCACTTTATTAAATCTCTGTGATAGGACAGCAAACGCAGCAACTTCCATATATAAATCTAATAAAATTCCAGAATATGTTAATAATCATGCACAGAAACATACACATTTAGAGTCTATATTAAACACTAAGGAGTAGGTCAGAATCCTGCAGATTGTTGTATGTGTCTGTCACTATCTTCTACAGAAGAGATGTGGAAATCACAAAGAGAATTTAGGGTCCAGATATGTATTTCCATCATATTGACATTTTCACACACACACAAACAGTGCATCCACAGCTAACGAAATTCTCATAAGCAGAGCCACTTGAGCACACGTGTGTGCAAGAACTGTGACCCTGATTTCCATCTGTGTCTCCAGCAATCTCATTTAAATAGAAAGTCTGTATGGTTAATAGGTAAATTCAGCTGAAGTTTAACAACATGTTCCCAAGGGAAACGCAGGCAGAATGTTCAGACCATCTCTCTGGCACTGATTAGTTCACTGGCCATAACCATGGATCACTTCAAACTTGTAAAGCTTCCAATATAGCTACTTCAATAACAATCTGATGAGCTAATATTTGCTATTGTTACTAACCTTTTCTTATGCAAAGATCACCATCAAGTAATTTTTCTTGTTCTTCTGTTGAGCTTGTTTACTATTACATTTTTCAGTTGACACATGGTTAAAACCCCTTGTTCCAAATATATTCAATGCATTAGCAAAAAAGTACTAAGCATTGTAATTCCTTTACTGCAACCAAAACAGTTGCAACCTTTGCTATAGATTTTTAGAGAAAGTGCACTTCAAGCTAACACATCCCTAAGAGGGCAGATTTACACTAGATATAAGGAGAAATGTTTTATGATGAGGGTGGTGTGACACTGAAACTGTGGCTGCCCCATTCCTGGAAGAGTTCAAGGCAAGGTTAGATGGGGCTTTGTGCAACCTGGTCTGGTGTAAGGTGCCTGTCCATGGCAGGAGGGCTGGACTAGATGATCTTTAAGAGTTCTTACCAATCCAAACCATTCTATGATTTTTCTCTATGTCCATACTCAACAATAAATCTAGACTTTGACCAAATTTGGCAAAAGACCAATGCAACAACTCCAAAGGAGCTCATCTCACCAGATGCCGAAGTTCTCTCAGGTCCCTACAAACCATGTAGAAGACACCAAGCAGAATATTGATATATGCAGCATAGAAATCCGCAGAATATTCTGGGGGATGATGCTGAGACAAGATCTTCTGAAGATGTCCTATTCAAATAAAAATAAATTGTTTATTTAAAGCCAACTTAAATAACTGACCACAACTTACAAGTTAATTGGAAAAACAAACTACAATCATGACTACAGAAAAACAACAAAATCCACCAAAAATGACTGATTTAAAGAACTGGCAAATATAACAGAACCAAAATGTTACTTTGAGATGTTTTGGCAAGTGGAAAAAACTCAACTGCATGAGGTTCAATGAGGCTCA
>NW_008691740.1:0-16561 GCF_000695815.1 Acanthisitta chloris | reverse complement strand
AGTTCCAACTCCTCTGCCATGAGCAGGGAACACCTTCCAGTAAACCAGGTCATTCAGAGCCCCATCCAACCTGGCCTTGAACATTCCAGGAATGGAGGACCCATAGCTTCTCTGTTTGACCTGTTCGAGTGCCTCATCACCCTCACCGTGAAGAATTTCTTCCTAATAGCTAATCTAAACCTTCCCTCTTTCAGTTTAAGGTCACTGCCCCCTACATTCAAGCAGCCACTTAGCTGACAGTCACCTCTATCACGCTGTGTCAAAAAAATACAAACCCCAAGAAATGCATCCATACAGTGGCAGCTTTTAAATGACTTGACAAACACCTCTCCAATTTAAGCAACAGTTTGCAGTGTCATCAGGGATGGCTAGGATTGCCCTCCTGTGGTGGCAAGACAGCACAGGACCAGACCCTGGCCAGCCCATTCCTGGGCTCTGAACAGGGGCACTCCAGCACTGGGTGGCCAAAAGAAAGGGGAGACAGCAAAACCCTTGCCCCAGTGCTGCTTAGAGGGAAGAAGGTGTGCTCTGGTTCTGGATAACATGCTCCATTTGATTTGCTTCAAATAATATGTTTTAAAAAATAAACTGAGAAAATAAAACAGGAGAAATTAGTTTCTTGTAACACAAGAAGAAAACAAATTTCACCCAAAACAAAACTTGTTATGTACAATAAAATACTCTACACAACACATAATTGACTCAAAGAATAATTAATTCCCCTTTATACCAGGGAGGCCATGAGTCCATTTTGATTCAAAAAGGGAATGGACACGAGTTTCCCATCTCAACAAGACTTTGGGAA
Organism: Acanthisitta chloris; assembly: GCF_000695815.1. Classification (NCBI taxonomy): domain Eukaryota; kingdom Metazoa; phylum Chordata; class Aves; order Passeriformes; family Acanthisittidae; genus Acanthisitta; species Acanthisitta chloris. Next base: position 15,756 of record NW_008691740.1, on the reverse strand, counting down.
AGAACATAAACACTAAATGTCTGTCCAGTCTTGACCCAACAAGTAAAGGGTGAAGACACCCCAGGTTGTCAGAATGTTGTATTTGCCATTCGAGGTGCAACAGGAGTACTGCTCCTTCCTCTGGAGCACCTTGTTCCTGGTCACCAAAACAAAGAGAGGAAACTAAGGATCTGAACTGGCACAGAAATGCAGGAGTGCCTTCCAACATTGGAAGATTAACACACGAGAGAGTTGATGAATGGGAAGGATTAAATATAGAACCAAAAAAAAAAAAAAAGGGGCGAAATGATTAATTGCTAGGAAAGGGAACTGATGATTTATAGAAGAGAAAATTAGTAAGACTTAGGAAACTGAAGGGAACAAGCATCAAGTGAGCTGCAGGGTGGCACCATCTGCTGCATACAAGCCACAGTGGCACGGGGCACATGCCCCAAGCTTCAGCTGCCCCTCCTGCCTTCTCCCAGCCTCAGTGCATGTGGAGCAGACAGGGCAGAAATAGGCAGCACTTAGAGATTACTGGCTGAAAATAACTGACTTTGAAAACAAGCTGCAATCGGTTTGAAATAATATCCTCTCATCACAAAAGAAACTGGGCTCTTCCCTTAATTGAACACGTCCATGTGGCCTTGCAGTGGGTTGGTAGCTCTCCTGCACTCATGTCATAGAATCATAAGAATCACAGAACCAACCAGGTTGGAAAAGACCTCCAAGAGCATCAAGTCCAACCCTACCGTGGTCACTAGCCCATGGCACTAAGTGCCACATCCAGTCTCAGCTTGAAAACCTCCAGGGATGGGGAATCCACCACCTCCCTGGGCAGCACATTCCAATGCCTGAGCACTCTCTCCCTAAAAAATCTCTTCCTAATATCCAACATCACCCTCCCCTGGCAGAGCTTGAGTCTGTGCCCTCTTGTCCTGCTGCTGGTTGCCTGGGAGAAGAGACCAACCCCCACCTGACTCCAACCTCCTGGCAGGGAATTGTCCTCGCATTCTAAGCTTTCTAGCAATGTCTAAAAATAACTGGATACTTGTTTAACACTGTTTTCATTTATTTTAAGAAGCAATGGAAATGGAAGGCATTTTTAGCATGTTTATTTTTCATTTCTGGGTTAGAACATCTCAACAGTAACCCATGTTTTCCGTCCTGCTCTGCTTTACTTTGCAGCTCTTGAGACAATGGAACTCTTTGTCAGTCAGCATGCAACCAACAGGCACCCCAAAGCAGCATAAACCTGAGGAATAACTCGACACCTTAAAGTCTGTTATGATCAGTTGTTTGCTTGGTGTCTTCATTTCATTTGCTTTTGTGGGGAATGATAACACAGAGGAAAAAAACAACAGATATGCTGCAAAACTGTAAAAGCACATAGAGTCATAGAATTTAAGGGTTGGAATGGACCTTACAGATCTTCTAGTGTCAACCCCCCCTGCCCTGGGCAGGGACACCTCCCACCAGAGCAGGTTGCTCAAGGCTCATCCAACCTGGCTGTGAACACTGCCAGGGTTGGGGCAGCCACAGCCTCCCTGGGCACCCTGGGACAGGGTCTCACCACTCTTAGAGTAAAAACTTTTTATCTCACATCCAACCTAGACTTTCTCTCCTTCAGTTTGAACCCATTACCACTTGTCCTGTCACTGCAGTTCCTAACACAGAGTCCCTCTCCGGCTCCTTGTAGGCCCTTCAGAGAGTGAAAAGTTGCTCTGAGCTCTCCACACACCCTTCTCTTCTCCAGGCTCAACAGCCCCAACTCCCTCAGCCTGTGCTCACAGGGAGATGCTCCAGTGCTCTGAGCAGCTCTGTGGCCTCCTCTGCACTTGCTCCAACACTTCCATGTCCTTCTCAGGCTGAGGCCCCAGAGCTGTGTGCAGGATTCCAGGTGGGTCTCACAGAGCATAGTCGAGGAGAAGAATCACCTCCCTTGCCCTGCTGCCCACACTCCTGTGGATGCAGCCCAGGATTCCATTGGCTTTCTGGGAATCATGTTCTAGCGTGGCACCTGCACGATTTATTTTTTTTAACTTGATGCCATTTTTAAAACACTAACAAAAATACTTTTTTCAGTTAAAAAAAAAAAAGATACAACCAACTACATCCTCTTTGGGTCATGCTCATGAATGAGCTGCTGGCTGCATTAGAAACAAGCACCTGGACCAACTCATGGGCATCCAGCAAAGCCCCTTGGTTTCCTTTCAAAGCAATAACTTACAAAAGACACTGTCAAATCCCAGTTTGTGACTGGCCTTGGTATAAATGGAAGAGATGAGGTGCAGGATGCAGAGGATCTGCTCACTGCAGTGCAGCCTGAGGCTCTGGCTCAGAGCAGGAATCTGCTCCCTCCTCTGGAGAGGGTAGTAAGACACCAAGGCAAATACTTTGCATACTTCTCTTAAGGTCTATTATGACACATCATCCCAAAACCTCACTGAGAAACAATTCGGTGCTATCTCTGGGAGATCTTGCATTTCCTCACACATGTCTTTATGTCAGCTCATCCCCTTTACGCCCAATACTTTCTGCACAAGGTGAACAGCAGGACTTGAATTTGCACAGCCAACCAGCTAGGAAACAAGTGGTTTGAGATTGTGGGGATGCATTGCACCTTTTGGTCCTAGCACAGTCATCTCATTAAACAAGATATTCCAACATTTCAGCAGGGACCTTTCCTGCCACCCTTTGTTTCACCTGGTCTGACTCCCACACATCCTAGGCAGAAGTTGCCCATCTTTCACTACCCAGAGGAAAGGACATGCTCAGAAGAGTTGTCACTGTGCCACCAACACACCTTGAGGGGATTCAAGCTTTCCTAATAGGACCAAGATGAAACTTGACACCATCAACTCAGCTTTTTGTGTCTGTCACTCCCTTCTCCCAGTGCCTTCAACTTTAAATTTTGCACCATCCTCTCTCTCCCTTTATCCTCTAGGAATTTTCTTTGGGACATGAGGACACTCAGCAGCATTTCAGAAATATTCCAGCAGTTCCCCCTGCTCCAGTGAAGGAAGAGTCACAAACTTCAGTCAGGGACACATTAAGGGTGACTACCTGGATATATTTTTCTAGCTGAGGTCCAGGTTTACTCATCAGCCTTTTGAAGGAGCAACTTTTTGTTCATAGAATCATCAAGGCTGGAGGACACCTCTGAGATCATTGAGTCCAACCATTAACCTGTCACTGCTGGAACCCCCAAACCCTAACCCAGATCCTCCAGTGCCACATCAGACACCTCTGAAACACCTCCAGGGATGGTGACTGCACCACCTCCCTGGGCAATATCCCAGGGCCTGAACATCCTAAATATGAGCAAAGACAATTCTATACCTTTTTCCCTATACAGAGACTAAGATCTAGGAGAAGAGCACACATCATCTGCCATGATGAAATTCTGCATGAAGAGCAGTAGCAAAAGTTTTTGAGAACCTGATATATGTAAGAATCAACACGTGAACCTCAAGCTTCAAAAAACGCACCATTCTCAGTTTAAGTGCTGTAGGCTACAACATGGTGAATTTTACACTCAGTAGCACAATACAGTCTCCCCATTAACTAAAAAAAACTCCCAGATTTGATTCAATGGGATTCTGTTGTTCTAAACAAAACACAAGGCAAGAAGGTTTCCTTAAGCTGCCAAGTATTTAAATGAAACTGAAAAGAAAACTAAGAGCAGGCGTAACACATTTCACAAAAGGGCAGCTATAATAATTTAAGTTGAAGTGGCCAAGAGATGAAGCAAGGGAAAATTGGAAGCAATTAACATATAACATTCAAGAAATATTAAGCACATGCTGAAGACTCAACACAGCATTCACACAAAGAGATGCAGCGATGAAAAGCAGATACTTTGCATAATAAGCAACGAGATATTTCAAACATGGCCATCAAAACAGAAGAGACCTGTAATGCCACCCTGGGAAGAGCTGGCAGCAAACTCAGGGAGGGACAGGGTACAAATGCTGCTGCATCACCCTCACCACCAGAGGAGGAGGTAACAGCTACAGGCTCATAAAAGGTCTAGAACTCATGTCGTGAGGAAGGGCTGAGGGAGTTGGGTTGCTCAGCCTGGAGAAGAGGCTCAGGGGTGACCTCCTGGCTCTCTGCAACTCCTGCCAGGGCTGGAGAGAGGTGTGGGATGTGTGTCCTGCCAGGGCTGAGGGAGAGGAGAGAGGGAATGGCCTTGAGCTGAGCCAGGGCAGAGTCAGATTGGATGTGAGGAGAAATGTTTTGCCTGTTGTGGTGTTGAGGCCCTGGGATATTGCCCAGGGAGGTGGTGCAGTCACCATCCCTGGAGGTGTTTCAGAGGTGTCTGATGTGGCACTGGAGGATCTGGGTTAGGGTTTAGGGGTTCCAGCAGTGACAGGTTCATGGCCGGGCCTAATGATCATAGAATCATAGAATCAACCTGGTTGGAAAAGAGCTCCAAGATCATCAAGTCCAACCCTACCATGGTTACTAGACCATGGCACATGATCTTAGAGGTCTCCTGCTCCCTGCCAGTCTAATGGGCACTTAAGGCTTTGGTAAGTACTGTTCCCCTGCAGAATCACAGCACATGATCCAGGCCTACTCTTCCTACCCTGGGGAGCCAATGTCACCCTCTAGGTCTGTCTCAACCCAAGTAGGTACTGGACTATCTCCTGGCACCTCCTGAGGTCACCCTACTTCCTGGCTGCCTTCAAAACAGTCCAGCTTCCCTTCAACCACAGACCAGCACCATCCTCTCCAGCTCCAAGGATAAGGCTTAAGCATATACATGCTTAGCCAGAGTTCAGACCTAACTCTAGGTCCACAGGTTTACTTCTTCCAAAGTGCAGGGGAATAACTCATATGTGGATGGATTTTATGGAGGCTCCAGAAATCAACTTTTGCTTCACTGAATACCAGACACGTGCCAGGCAAAACAGGAGTTCCCTACATGCTCTACCTTTTCTTTCAGCTGAGCCAGAGGAGGACACAGTCCTTGAGTTGTCCAAAATAACAGCAGTCATCCTCTGTATCAGGAACCAACACTGCCCTTCGTGCCCTACTTCTCATTGCAACAAGCTCCCAGACCTAAGTGAGCCCAGTTACTACAGAACCACACCTTGCAGCTCCTCTCTGCCCTTATGCAACTCCTTGCACACTCTCCCAGAACCTCTGTGGGATGGAGACTCCCCTTTCAGGCTGATGGGAAAAATAAGGAGCCTGTCAACAGCATCCAAAAGAAACAGCAAAAGCCTGATGATAATGAACTGCCAGGGTTTTCTGTCTCAACTCCAGGTAGAACTTCAAGATGACAAAGAAATCATCCACCCCCATCTCAGATGCAAATGCCAAGAGAGGCTTTTCCTTTGTTTTTCTCCTATGCTAATATTTCAAGAGGATGAAATTACTTGATTTATTATTTTTTTTAAAGTTGAATTGTCATGGGCTTTGAAGCACCACCACACTTCCAGCGTGGGGCACGGCAAACTCAGATGAAAATGGCTAATGAATTCCAGATATTTCTGTTTTGTTGTTCTTATGTTTGATGTTCACACGTTGAGACCTAGAAACGTTGGAATGTGATTGCTATTCTTGCATGATAAAGGCTGTTTCTACCACAGCCCTGAAATACTGCAGGGCTTACACACAACATGCACAGCTCTATTACTTTATTGCATCAAGCCCACAAAGTTGTTACCTGCAGAAAAATCAATTTCTACTCGGTAGTTATTACAGACCATTAATTTGTACAAGGAAAAAGTGTGTTCTCCCTGGACTTGTAAAAATATCTTTTCATATTAGAGCCTTCTTGGGAGGGATGAGGAACATCAACACAAACACCCAAAAGGACAACAACAAAACCCCAGAAAACTGAGGTAATGTGAGAAACCAGCTGATTTTTCAGCCAAAGGATTTGGAGTCCTCTGGAAGGCAGGGATACACTTGGGCATCTCTTCTGTGTGCAGTGTGGGAACTCACTGCACCCATTGCAGACACTGCTGGATCTGTTGGGCATCATCTGGCCCAACTACATGGAGTTTAATCTCAGAGGATGCAGAGGGGAATGGGCAGGAAGGAGAACCAGTCAGGGCAGGGAGGTAAAAGCCACCAGGACCCTTGAGGAGATAATGAGGAAGCTCTTGATGGAGAGGACAAGCAGCATGGGACTGTATCCCCTCAACACAGAGGTAACAGAGACTAATGGGAGTATCACAGATCTCACAGGGAAGGAAACATGCACAGCTCAGTGTGAAGAAGCAGGTGAGGTTTTGAGCCATCAGTTCTCCTACAGAAAGCTAATTTGTCATGAACCAGGTTTTTACTTAGTCTGGAAGCAGAACCTGAGCACGATTTTCCAGGTAAACACCAGATTTGTGCTGGATCACGCTAAGTGGTGTGGCTTTCCTTGCCTTTCTGGGGGAAGCCTGGGGCAGGGTGATGGAACCCAACAGGACCTGCATACACCCACACCAGAACCAGAGCTCACCCAGCAAGCCTGGCACGTGCAGGTTCCAGGCACAGTTTTGCATAAGCTGATTAAACCCAACAGGTTTGTGCTCGTAAGCACCAAAACACTGTCTCACTCTGCTTGCTTTTAAAGAGCAGGCTGCATGCATCCCAGCAGGGTGGACCAGCTTCATGCAGTGATGCATCCCTGTGACCCTTAGTGGCCTTCCCTTCACCCCCACACACCCACACAGGGACTGTCCTGACCCTGTCCTCACCAGCTGATGCTCCTCCCTCCCCAGGAGCACCCTGGTGCCTCTTCCCTGCCCATCTCCACCAGAGCATCCTACGTCACACCAGCCTGCTTAGTGCTTCTCCTCTCCCAAGCTGGCTCTAAGGAGTGCCTAATCCCCCTAAGCCCTGGGGAAGGCAGGTAGGCTCCACTCTACACATATAGAAACGGAAGAAGGGGTGAAGAGGTTCAGCCTGTTTCTTTCAGCAGATCCCTGAAGATCAAGCACACCACTGATAAGCGTTTTAACTTAAGCTCTTAGGCAACACGGGGTAACCTAACAAACAAACCCAACGAGCAGGCGCCGAAGGTTTCTGATCTGTTTGTTTACGTGGCACACAACAAAAATTTACTCTGGGCAATTTCCCTGGGTATGTTCACTGTTCTGTAAGCTTGTGCCTGCACGTTTGTGGCTGTATCCTCTCCTCTAATCTTTGAGCTCATTTCAGCCAGAGAATTGACTGGAGGCAACGGGAGCAACCCATGCAGCCGTGTGACCTTCCTTCAGAAACCTTTCCGTGGGCTGCACGAGCCACACTTCCCATTCTGCCAGACTAACTGCTATGCAAGAAGGGCAGGAGAACAAACAAAAGCTGCAGGAACCATGAGGTAGCCAACTGCAAAACCTCTCACTCTCCCCAGTGGCCATCCCACAGCTTACCTGCCCTCTGGGTTTCTCAGGTTATTATTATGTAAGGTCAGATGGTCTGACACATGTGTTCCTCGAAGTGATGGGCTCCCTGGACTCCATCCAGAGGATCAGTGAGGATTCTAGGAGCAACAAGGGCTTTGAGAGTACACTGCTGTTTGGTCAGTTGTATTCTGCTTGGACACTCAGAGGGGATGACCTTACTCTTACAGGATGTTCAAGACCTCAGTGGATTAACTCAGTGGAACTCCACACCCACATTACATGTTACAGGAGAATGATACCCAGTACCAACACTGGTAGATATTATCCAGATGGAATATAAAAGTCGCTTTAAAAAGAAGGCAAAAACCTCTTAAAAGCACTTCATGATGTTAGGATTTTAAAGTGACTGAAATAAATGCTATCTGTTAACAACAACACTTAAAGTGGGTGGCACTCCTGGTTCTAGCACACTTAAGCTTTGCATCAGAACAAAACTACCATAAATTGGTTAAAAACCACAGTGATACGCAGTTGACACCCACGTATGTTATCCTGGTACCCAAGAACAAATGATATGTGTATAATAACTCAGTATGCTCCGTGTACTATTGCTGTTAAGAATAATGCTAAGTACTTAAAACCTTGAAGAAGTCTAATGCAGTTGAAAAAAAAAAAGCATCTAAGCCTCTCTTGTACGTACGCATACTCCTCCACATTCTCTATAAAATCAATATTGTTTACTAAAACATTCTTTGTACAGGACAGCAGAAGACCAACAAGAGATCAAGTAGGAGTATATAAATGTGTATTTTTAACTATGATGTCTCCAGTCCATTCCCCCCTATGCTCTTATTTTAATGCACACACAGAAAAAGGAAATGTTATTTATAAATATGATACATGGACAAACAAATACCACCTGAAACACAAAATATTTCTCCCTGTACATTGGTGAGGTCATACCTCAAGTGCTTGTTCAGTTTTGGACCCCTCACTGCCCAAAGGCCATTGAGGCACTGAGCGAGTCCAGCCAAGGGCAACGAGGGCAGCAAAGGGCAGAGCACATGGGCAAGGGCTGAGGGAGTTGGGTTGGTCAGCCTGGAGAAGAGGCTCAGGGGTGACCTCCTGGCTCTCTGCAACTCCTGCCAGGGCTGGAGAGAGGTGTGGGATGTGTGTCCTGCCAGGGCTGAGGGAGAGGAGAGAGGGAATGGCCTTGAGCTGAGCCAGGGCAGAGTCAGATTGGATGTGAGGAGAAATGTTTTGCCTGTTGTGGTGTTGAGGCCCTGGGATATTGCCCAGGGAGGTGGTGCAGTCACCATCCCTGGAGGTGTTTCAGAGGTGTCTGATGTGGCACTGGAGGATCTGGGTTAGGGTTTGGGGGTTCCAGCAGTGATAGGTTCATGGTTGGACTGGATGACCTTAGAAGTCTCCTCCAACTTTGATGATTCTATATTAAGCTGACAGAAGTGGCCTCTGAGTAGCAGTGATTCCTTCAGATATTTCAGGTAACTGCAGTAACAGGAAACCAACTAACAAAATCACCTTGGTCAATAGCAACTGTGCTCAAGAGCAATAAATACTACTGATGTGAAGGACTGGTATGTCATATAAATCTTCCCCGTTACTGCAAAGAATGATGTGTCATCTGACTCCTCACCTGTAGCTCCACAATACAGTTATTCTGACTGACAAACTCATCTGATTTCCAATCCAAAGTTTCCTTTATCTCAGTTTGAGGAACTGAACAGATTCTTCTCCCAGAAAAAAAATAAAAATGACATCCAGCTTGCTGCTCACACTTTGCTAGCAATCCCAAAAGCAAGAACCTATTGCAGATAAAAAAACCCATATGGTGTTTTCCTGCTAAAACCCAAGTATTGGTCCCTACATGATATCACAGACTCACAGAATCAACCTGGTTGGAAAAGACCTCCAAGATCATCAAGTCCAACCCTACCGTGGTCACTAGCCCATGGCACTAAGTGCCACATCCAGTCTCAGCTTGGAAACCTCCAGGGATGGGGAATCCACCACCTCCCTGGGCAGCACATTCCAATGCCTGAGCACTCTCTCTGCAAAAAATCTCTTCCTAATTTCCAGCCTAACCCTCCCCTGGCAGAGCTTGAGTCTGTGCCCTCTTGTCCTGCTGCTGGTTGTCTGGGAGAAGAGACCAACCCCCACCTGACTCCAACCTCCTGTCAGGGAGTTGCAGAGGGTGAGAAGGTCTCCCCTGAGCCTCCTCTTCTCCAGGCTGAACACCCCCCGCTCCCTCAGCCTCTCCTCATGCCACTTGTGCTCCAGTCCCTTCCCCAGCCTCAGTGCTCTGCTCTGGACCCACTCAGAAGGGCCCTGAAGGCTTTACCCAGCCTGCATCCCGTGCTGGTGCAGGGAATCTGCTCAGGAAAAGTTTCCCTGCTCTCACCAGCCTGCCAAGAGTGGGTAAAATTTCACTTGCTCCCTCCAGTGACACCCATCAGCAGAAGGTGCAAGTAAACTAACAGCCATAACCTCCCCTTTGTTATTTATTTTTCTTTTGTAAAACACACTCCAGCAGGTGATGCTTCCACTAAAATTCACAGCCTCTAAATTATCTGCAAACACATTAGCAGAATAAACAAAGGTGAAATGGCATTTCAAATATCAGTTTCCTTGGGGCTTATTCTGCCACAGAGGAAAATTTTCACTAGGGAAAAAATCATCAGCATTTGTAACTAAACACTTGGACTAAGCCTTGGAAACTAACTCGGACATGAAAAACCAAATCTTTCCATTTCCAAAGGGAACTGATTATCAGAATGCACAGTCCCAAATCCTCCATACAAGGCTGTGGAGGTCGAGACATAAACACGTTCTGTCTCAAACATTCTGACTGGGGGTGTTCAGGAAGAGATTTTTTGCAGAGAGAGTGCTCAGGCACTGGAATGTGCTGCCCAGGGAGGTGGTGGATTCCCCATCCCTGGAGGTTTTCAAGCTGAGACTGGATGTGGCACTTAGTGCCATGGGCTAGTGACCACGGTAGGGTTGGACTTAATCTTGGAGGTCTTTTCCAACCCAGTTGATTCTATGATTCTATGAAATTCTCCTCTGGATAAACAAGACACTGAAGACACAGCCTAGGCATTTAGCAGATAATTTCCCTAACACCCCTGAAAACACCAGTTCCAGGCATTATTACTGATCACAGGCTCCATCTCCTATCTGCAATCATTCTAGGCTGAACTTCATGTAGTAAACACTGCATTCCACAGACTGATGAGCCAGCTTTGAGATAAACATGCTTGCTTAAGTATCAAGTATTAACACCCTATGGCAATCCAAGTCCTTGCACAGTGACTCAGTGCAATTATTCTGAGTGCAACAATAAGTGGGCAGTCATGCGGATTTGGAACTTATTGGTTTAAGCATGAAATGAAACAAGCAAGAAAAATTAATGAAAACTATTCAATTTTAGACCAGACTGGGGGACAAAATATGAGTAAGTATTATAAACATGACATAATCTCATTTCAGGAGACTGTATAACACATAGGTTTTACAAATAGTTACAGACATTAATCTTGTTAAGTTTATTTCCAGAGTTTTATTCAGTAACAGGATTGATTGGCTGGAGAAACACAGGCTCAGACAAAAAATAAAACTAGCTGAAAGCTCTATTTTTGTCAGAGTGATGGATTCTTTTCTTAAGTAACTTTTTGTTGTCTTTTGTTCCAAGACTATAAACATTATTAGCAGCTCTCCAACTGGCAAGAAAGGCTGAGATGTTTAGTCTTCACCACTCTGGATTGCTTTATGTTTTCTTACACAGCCCAAGAGTCAGGCAAGAAGCAACAACTTGGATTTCCCTTCCCTGTAAGATCACCTTCCTTTTGCCCACAGCTGGAGCAGTGTGTATACCTGTGCTCCATGGGTTTGCCCTTGCTCTGGGAAGAGATGGGTTGCAGATCCTGAGAAGCAGAACTACTGCAACCTATGAGTTTACATACCTGACACAACCAGCATTAGCACCCAGTTCCCTGTTGTTTATTTGCTTCCCATCATCACTGACTTCCCACAGCCAAGCCTCTCTATGCCTTTCATGTGGCTGCAGCTATTTCTGCTTGCACCAAAGAGGTCATTTCATGTGTTGCTAGCAGAAGGGATACTGCTTTCTTCTGTGACTTCAGGCAGCTTTTAGGAAACAAATATTTCCTGCCCCCTTTCCAAATAGAGGCAAAGGTCAAGGAGCCTAACAATGAAGCACAGTGTTGTAGCTCGATATCTTAGTGCTAAATAAATTTACCCACAAAAGCAAAGAGGACAATTGCTAGGTAAAACTCCCCAAACACATCCCATCAAAAACATGTGCTTGTAGTCCAGGCAAGGATTGGTGTCCACTAAAACAATGCCATTAGGTATAGGTTTTCCCAGAAAGATAGTATGTTGCATGCCCAACACATTCAAACTGGTACATCTCTGCTCTTACAAGACAGGAAAAGTACAATATATGCAGTATGAACACAATAGGATATGATCCTTTCTGGACTCAGCCCCTCATGGTCACATTCATATTTTATTTCCATGCTGTAACCTGCCCCAGACCCTCTGCCATCCCCTTGACCTACAAAAAACATTACACCAAAGGGGTGATTTCTTTACATCAGCATTGCTGGGCCAGTTATCCTCCACTTTTCATTAACAAGGCTACATATACCATCCTACCTCTATGATATTCCTTCCTTGTGTTCAGGATCCAAGAGGAAACACGTTGGAAGTGTTTCAGAGGTGTCTGGATGTGGCACTGGAGGATCTGGTTTAGGGTTTAGGGGTTCTGGCAGAGTGTCAGGCTAATGGTTGGACCTGATGATCTTAGAGGTCTCCTCCAGCCTTGATGATCCTATGATTCTGTACTGGAACAGCTTTGCCATACATTTTTCAGAGCAGTATAACACTGCCCAGAGCATCAAGACCTCACTACGTATTTATGAGCTGTCGACTTCCAAACAACTCCCTTCCCAGGGAAAGGAAATAATCACCAAGAAAACACAGTGAAAGCTGGTTCATTATTTGGATCAGAGCTTGTAAGCATGGTCTGAGCTGTCCCATACAGCAAATGGCAGATTTTGTTCACAGCAGCTCTTCTGCCCCATTTGGAGGAGATGTCACCCTAAATCAGCACAGGTCACTGTGGTGCCTTGCTCCAGCAGCAAGCCCTTTATCTGTTTCACTGGATACTGGTCTGCTGGATGTAATACACTGCCTTTAGTCTTGCTCATTTTCATTTCTGTAGAAGCTAAGTGTTCCCCACAGAGTGGTACTTTTTGTTTACACTTTTGTACAAGACTCCCAAATGTATCATTCGGAGGAAATACTGGCAATGTTTAACAGTAACTGTATGAGAGTAGTTTATACTGTACACAAGAAAATGCCTTCTCACATCACACTCATGATCTATCCCACCACCAGCTCCAGGCAGAACAGCTACAGAAGCTTCAGGGCAAGATGCAACAAAACTGACACTAGTCAAACACAGGGAAAACTACTCCATCCTGTCTCTTCTGTTCCCCTTAACCTGCTAGAAATCAAACACTTTGGAGGATGTTTATGCCCCAGAGCACCAAGCTGCCAGCTAGTAACTTTTTCCAATACCTTTTATCCTGGAAGGTCTCACTCTTTTGGGTTACTCACTAGGCTGCACAAAAGGCTCAGGTAAACCTTTAAGGCTTCTTCCATAAAAATGAAGCTGAGCCACTTTCTCCAACCCAAACCTTTAGGCACATTTCCTTCTGCAGCCTCTGTGATGAGCACTCACCTACTCACACAGGTGGCAAAACTCACCATGTAAGATGCTCATCACAGCACTTCCCAAACTAGTCAGGCATGGGGTGGAATAAGGACATATGCAGAATAGAAATCCAGCTGCTTTTCCTGACTGGCTTCAACAAAATTAAAATCCTCCATCTACTTGCTCATTTCCTCTATTGAAGACAATTAGTTCAATTGACACACACCTATCACTGTAGAAAACAGGTGTTTTGTACTCAGGTTTTAGAGAAAGACAACAAATATTTACTATATAGATTGTCTGTATGTGAGGAAAATGAACTGGTGTAGGACTGAACTCGCTTGTGTATCAACAGCCAAGAAAGAAGAGTTAGGAATGATTGGGATGATTATGGTTGCCTCTTCAGCTGGGCAGATGCAACAAGCAGAGCCTCTGGCAGGCTGATTAGATGACTTGTCTTTTGACAACTCTTCAAGTGAGAGAGGCAGGAAAGGAAGGGTAAGTCCTACTGAGAGAGGAGTAAAAGCATAGTCTTCTCATGCTCCAGTCCCTGGAGAGCTGTTACCTTATTTTTCAGTAGTCCTTCATTTCCCTACTCTTGCTCTACAGGGACACTGCTTCAACCTCCAGCACTCTGAACTGCACTGATAGGACAGGGGGCAATAGGTTCAAACTGAAGGAGAGGAAGTTTAGGTTAGATATGAGAAAAAAGTTTTTTACTCTAAGAGTGAGACACTGGCCCAGGTTGCCCAGGGAGGCTGTGGCTGCCCCAACCCTGGCAGTGTTCACAGCCAGGTTAGATAAGCCTTGAGCAACCTGATCTAGTGAGGAGGTGTCTCTGCCCAGGGCAGGAGGTTGGGACTAGATGATCTGTAAGGTCCATTCCAACCCTCAAATTCTACGATTCTTGTCCTGTCACTTCACACCTTGGTCAAAGCAGCAGAGGAAATGACACAGATGGCTTTAGAGTGGCTGCAAAGCACCCAGGACTTCTTCAGTGAGACCTGACAACCAGGAGTGCCTTCTCCAGCCCAGAGTAGTGGCACAGGTTCCCTGGACCAGCAGAGGGTCTGCCAAACAGCCTCCACTCCAGCACAATGTTCCTCTGCCCAAAGGAAATAATTTCCCCTACACTGATTCACAGCTGGTTAGATACTTCCCCCACCTCCTTGGTGAATGCACACATGCCCAAGCACATGGTCTGCAGCTGCAGGGATAAACCCCAGGGGAGGCAGAGTGATTGATGTGCCATATACAGCCTGCCACCAGTTGAGAAAGCTCCCATCCAAAAGGATAAATTGCTTATCTTCAGCATCAGAAGTTCCCTAAACTATCTTACATGAAGGATCAGTCCCATGTCTAAGCCAAACCCTTCCCTATCCATAAAAAGATCACATAGATCCATAAAGGAAAACCCCTTTCTCATGTGAGTGCCAGGAACCATGTGCTTTTATCTTGAGTTTCTCCTCTTTTGAGGACAGAGGAAGGCAACTGAAGGGCACTTCTTCCCATGGTCTTTGTTTCAGTGTGGGACAGGTCTACACTCCATCACAGCACCCACAGTGACTGGGACCATGGGACTGCTGTGCACGGGGAGCAGCCTGGGGGGCAAACCTGACTCCCCTGAAAGGCAAGCACTGTGGCCAGACTCCTCTGGTACCCAACTTAAGCTCTGCTTGGTTAGGCTGAAAATTCCATCGTAACACTGTTCCTCAACCAGATCCTGGTTTCAAGGTGAGGGTGAAGATTTTGTGTTGAAGGAACTGTTTTGTACCAAAGCAGAGAACAAAAAGAATGATGGTAGGAACAGGACAGAAATGCTAACCCAGATGAGTGGTAGAGTCTGAGGATAGTGCACTGGCTCACATCCCTGCAGCCAAGGAAAGAGAGGCTGGTTGAGGGTAGATTCTTGCATCTCAGGAGAGACTACTGAAGAGAATGCCAATAAGACAGAAATGAAATAAAAAGCTAGGTCACTGAGACTACTAAATGCCAAGAGGCACAAAAAAACATATGCAGAAAAGCTCATTAATCATAAAATACCCTCCTGTGCCTTGCATTGGGGATCCAAGATAAACACTGGAGTTTTTAAACTCTTTTCAAGAAATTATACCAAACGACGCAAATTCTGAATGTCTCCATGTTTGGGTTTCTAGGCAATAAGACTTCAGTATAACTCTATCCCATGCCAGGTACTGGTTTTAAAATGGAAGTCAGACCTCCTTAACATTTGATGGTGGGAGGTCTGAGGTACTGCACATGACCAAAAGAGTTGATTTCTCTGAAGACACTGTGGGATTCCCCCACACACTTATATGAGAAGCGGCTGCTGCTTCTTGGTGGTGGTGGCTGTGTGTTTTTAATGCAAACCCATTTCTCCTTCTCCAGAAAATGCTCCCAGGGTATCATGGCACCCTGAGAGTAAATCTTGCTGAGAAGAGGAGCAAGACACTCCCAGAAGAAAGTAGAGGCCAGGAGCTCAGGACTGACCTCAGGATTTCCAGTCTTCCTACCTAATAACAACCACGACGCCAGCACAACACAGAGCTGCAAGTACGAGATGTGAAAACAAGGTCCCTGCAATGACTGCAAGTACGAGATGTGAAAACAAGGTGCCTGCAATGAAGTTTGGATAGACAGGAGCTGAGCAGGAGCCAGCAG
>NW_008691739.1:19646-53626 GCF_000695815.1 Acanthisitta chloris | reverse complement strand
AGCGCTGGGCGCGCCGCTCCGTGCTCTGCCCGCAGCGCGAAGTGCCGCCGAAACGGGGAGCGAGCGCGACTTGTGCTGTTGTGCTGCTGTCACCGCCCGCCCCGTGCCAGCCCTTCTGGGCTCTTGAAAGATGCGAAAACTCCGGCCCCGCGTTCTGCCGTGCAGCCCAGTTCTCTCCCGCACGCCCTCTACTTCTGTCGTTTAAACGAGCGGCGCATACGCTTCGCCCTTTCAGATTTCTTCAAGCTACAAAACAGTATCTAAAACTAATAATGACTAGTGTGCGAATTGTGCTTACTCCTGGCGTCTACCTGCTTACTGAATTTGACCGACCGCAGGTGCCGGCGCTGGGCAGGAGGACACTGGCTGCATTGTGGACACTCAGGAGCTGCATTTATCGTTCATTTGCGTGTTTTGCATGTTAAGAGTTGTTAAATGTGTTTATGCAGGCAACAGTGGCATTGTATTTGGTTGTCAAAATTTGGCATTTTGCAACGCCGGTGTGTAACCAGATGAAATGAGTCAGGGGATTTCTGGTAGAGTAAGAGATTTGTTCTCCATTTAAGCCGTGGATTTTGGTAAATTTAGCAAATAACTGGCAGGAGCCATTAGGAAGAACATTTTACTTCTTTCTGCTATGCCAGCTAAACCAGCAAAGTAAAAAAGATGCCTTTGAGGTCCTCCCAGCTTTTGTTTCCCTATGTGGGCAGTGGTGTTTTGCCCTTTCCATTCCTCGTCAGGAGCTTCTGTGGCTGTGTTAATGCAGGTAACATTAACACAGACATACATTAATGCAGACATACATGGAAAAGTTCTTCGTATGGGAAAGCTAGGAATGATCAAAGGGGTGGTAAAATTCAGCTTTGGGGATTTTCAGCCCCCAAAGCAGTTCTTGCTTTGTTTGCAGCCTCCTGGTCCCTGAGGTGGCACAAAAGGATAGAAGATGGAAATCAGTAATTTTTTCTTTCTACTTGAGCTGGAAGTGTGTCAGGCATCGAGGCTCCATAGGGCCTTTTGTAAAGAAGAGGGGCAGAGTTTTACTGCAGTTGGAGGAAAAGGGTTGTTTTCCTAATTACAAAACATATGGAGGGCTGTACAGCGAAGTGCAAGACACTGTACGCGCTGAGCCGAGTCCCTGAAGTGGCACGTGTGGATGGACCAGCCCTGCTGCCCGTGACAGCTATGGGGTTTCTTTGCCTTGGAGGTGCTCCAAGTCTGGTGGCTTTGGCTGGCTGAGGGCCAGGTTGGATCCGCTGCTTGCAGGTTTGGGAGCACTCAAGGAGTGCTCTCATGCTTTACACTTGAATTGGAAGAGGATGCCTCCTTTCCACATGTGGAGAGCTTAGCTCTTCATGTCACAGTAATGCTGGTGGCAGTGGTGTACCTGGTGGAGAGCAGAGCTGAGTGTGCCATACACACCTGCTCTGCCCCTCGTGCTGCTCAGATCACATGCCCTAAGCCTCACCTACAGGGCTGTGTTGGAAAGTTTTCTCTCCTCCTCACAGAGTCTTTGGTCTCTCTGCTGAGACCATTACTTGGCTGGTGGGACTGGCTGGCCATGAAGATTAAAGGCAGGACCAAGTCATCTGATATGTCAAACATCATTAAGTTCTTCATGCTAATGATATTAGCCTTTTCAGTATCAAAGCTAGAGCAGCTGTTTTGAGTGTAGTGTCACCAAGTCTGAGATTAGATGTGCTGTACTGGTAAAAGTGGTAGCCAAAAATCAAATCCGGTCTGAGAATGTGGCCAAACTTCACAGCCAAATTTTAAGCTCATCAGAAAAAAATAAGGGATCTGATTTAAATTCTTTGTCAAAGGCTGTTGCAAGGATGGAAAAGCAGATGGAATTCAGCAGCTAGAGAAGACTTGTCTGTGTTGTTTTTGTTCTTGTTAGAGTCATAAGCTGGAGTTAAATGGGGAAAGGAGGGTGCTTTTATAATCAAACTGAAAATATTGCACCAATGCCTGTATTGAATTTCTGACAGCTCCTTTAGTAGTGAGTAATGATTGTTCACATGTAAATGGACTGGGGAACTCGCTGTCACTGCACCTTGAGACTGGAGTTTAGCAGGAGTCCTAAAGCAGATTTGATATGTAGACAGAAGATAAGATTAACCAACGTTTGAAAGGAATATTTAAAAACATACAGGCTACTGCAAGTCCCACTGCCTGCCTTACAGGATTGCAAATTGACTAAAATGGAGATTTAGGCAGCTGTTAAATACCAAAGGATGGAAAGTCACAACACTAGGACGGTGTTATCTTGAAAGTGCTTCTAGCAGTATTTCTTATGTCTTCTCAGTAATAGCTGGTATTGGCCCCTAACAGAGTCGGGGAAAGGGATTAATTTTTGATTACTGGCCTGAACATGGGAGCACCTATGCCTATTAGGACACTCCTTGCTACAAGGCATAATTTCTACTGGAAGCAGCATAAATTGCTGGTACAGAAGTGATATCGCTGATTGCAAACTTTTCTGTGAGACACCAGCTGAACTGCAAGTTTTTAACTAAGTCCTAAATCTAATCAAGCTTTGCATGATTTCAAGCTGTGGTTTGGCTATTTAGTGCATCCCCTCATGTGCCATTATGAATCTTTTATTACCTGTTCTAGTCCGAGTTGACCTCTAATGATACAGCAGAATTATTTTATTAACGTGTTTCCCCGCAGCACTGGGCAGCAGCAGAGTACCTGGCTTTGCCTGAAGTAGCAGGTGTCCCTGGAAATGTTTCCAGAGACACGGGGAGCTTCCCTGCCTGAAGCCCAGTGTTTCCGCATAGTGATATCTGTGGCCCAAAGTGAAATATACAGATGTGACGTGATGCAGCAGCTGAGGCCTGACCTCAATGCCGAGAGTCTGATCGTGGCAGGACTCGTGCCCTGGAAGGGCAGAGGGGAGGAGGCAGTGGGTGCAGCTGTTTGGGGCTGAGCAGGGAAGGTCCTGCTGTGCAGAGAGCAGCTCAGTGCTCCTGTGCATCTCTGCTCTGTGGAGCTGCTGCCTGGTCCACATGCTGCTCTGCTCCTCTGGCACACTGCGTACACGTTTCTGACCTCTTTTGCTGCCAGCTGAAGGAGGTTTTGTGAAGCAGCGGCCAAAAGGTGTGGGAGACAAGGGCAGGAGTAGTGCTAATTTGCCCCTGCCTCCCTCAGCGGAGCTTAGGTGTAGAAATGCCAAGTAACAGCAAATTCTCCCTGAGGCAGAGTTTGTCTGTCCGCTTTATTGCTGCTTTGCTCATGGTAGTTTAACCTTCTGTAAAGTCAGTCAGTTGGCTGGAATTTGAATGTTGGTCTGGGCTTGCACCTTTAGTACTTCAGTGTGTCATTTACACCAGAATGATTGGAAAGCTGCATTAAGATAAATGACAACACCAAAAAGTTTCTGCATTAGAGCTGGAGTTGTTCAACCTGAAGAAGAGAGGGCTCTGGAGTGACCTTATAGCACCTTCCAGTATCCTAAAGCAGGCCAACAAGAGACCTGGAGAGGGACTTTTTACAAGGGCTTGTAGTGATAAGACAAGGGGAATGG
The DNA here is from genome assembly GCF_000695815.1 of Acanthisitta chloris. Classification (NCBI taxonomy): domain Eukaryota; kingdom Metazoa; phylum Chordata; class Aves; order Passeriformes; family Acanthisittidae; genus Acanthisitta; species Acanthisitta chloris. The sequence goes on along the minus strand of NW_008691739.1, from coordinate 50,097 downwards.
CTATAAACTGAAAGGGGATAGATTTAGATTAGATATTAGGAAGAAATCCGTTACTGTGAGAGTGGTGAGGCACTGGTACAGGTTGCCCAGAAGAGTGGTGGATGCTCTATCTGTGTAAGTGTTCAAGGCTGGGTTGGATGGGGCTTTGAGCAACCTGGTTTAGTGGAAGGTTGCTCTGCTGATGGCAGCGAGGTTGGAACTCAATCATCTTTAAGATCCCTTCCAACCCAGGCCATTCTATGTTTCTATGATTTGTGCAGGCAGAGGGACAAATCCTGACTCTCTTCAGTGAAGCACTGAAAACACAGACATTCCTAAGCAGCATTTTGACACTGCTTGAGCTTCAACATAGCTCAAGGGCGAGGGACAGGGAGGCTACTGAAAAAATGTCACCCCTTGCTCTGAAACTTCCATCACAGTACAGTTCACAAGACGTTTTTTCTGAGCAGGATGGATGACAGAACAGAAAAGGCTGGCAACTGCAGGACCCTTGTCTGGACCAGGGCTTCATCATTGTCCTCTGCACAGAGCCGACCTGGCTAGCAGCGCGGGGAGGTTTTAATGGAAAAGGCTGGTGGAGACACACCCCTGAGTAAGGTAATCTGGGCAGCCAGCTGGGAGTATGATGTTGCACTGATGCACACTACATAAAGAGATATGCGAGTCTGACATTCTATTCCTGCCTCCATTTCCATATGGCTTGATAATGACTTTTTCTCCTTAGAGGGTAAGGAGATCTTCCCCAATCATGTTTCAGGGCTGAGTGCTTCTCTGAACAGGACATCTTGGTCTGAAATCTTGAAATAGGGTATGTATGAAATCTGGGAGAAAGACTACCTCATCATCAGAGTTTTTCATTTGGCTGGGACTGTTTCCTGCTGGCAGGGCATGGAATTCCGTTACTCGTTCCCCAGGTCTAGGATAGAAAATGAATCATTTCAGATCTCCTGGGAGCAGTGTTTTTGTAATGCCCATGTAGTTCCCCAGGGAATGCAGGCAAAGGAGTTCCACAAGGTGTGCCCTCAGTGAGAAGGCAGAGTCAGTTATTTTTTTGTAGAAAGGGTTGTTCTTAGATACTGGACTTGTTGATTCAGAGGTGCACATAAATTACATTTGCAGAATGAAAAATGTTTTGTTCTAATAATAAATACTGAATTTCTGCTGTTCCCATTTACATAACACACATGACACAATGTGTAAATCCTCAACAATATTTTTTCAGAATTTAGCAGCTTGTTTTCCTGCAAACATAAACATTTATTTTTGGTGTTAATAATTAATAATGTGCCACATGCCCATAATAAATGCAAAATCTAATCTTGTGTAGACATAAATGTGTCTGCCAAAGTGGTCTTTCTGTGCTCTAAACGACTTTCACAAAGTGGTAGCATACATTCTGTTTTCATTCACTGGTGTTTTGTTTTGTGAACAGATATGTTGCTAAATTAAATGTTTTCCTTTACAAATAACAAATACTTTGCAAATTTATTTTTTACAAGAGAAAATAGTTGACAATTATTAAAAAACGGATGTGGCTAATATAAGTCTTTGCAGCTGTATCCTAAGCAAAATATAGACAGAAACATGGAAAATCCCAGCAATGAAGGGAAGGGAATGTCAGCTATGAGAGCATCAGTCCTCATCTGTGCAGTGAAAAGAAGGAAATTACCTACTTGGGATCAAAGTCATTCCTGCACTTGGACAGAAAACTATTCTATGTGGTGCAGAACAAGATACTGGAGTGGTGCAGGGTGGTAGATAAAGGTACATCCTTCTCTCACCTATTGATTCCTCCCTTCAGAGCCCAGTATGTTTAGGTTTCATCATTTCCTAGAAACTAGCAGTGGCTGAGAAACCTCCTGACCAAGCCTTGGGGTTGTATTGCTGTTAATGGCTGTCCCACCTGGTGGCCAGCAGTGTGGCTGCTCTTCCTTCTGGTGTTAGCACAGCCAGCAGCAGCCGCTGGGCTGAGAGCTGGAGCTGTGCTCATGAACCCTGCTTAACAAATTGGATCATATATTAGCAGTGATTTCTGGTACAAGGTGGAATGTAATTTGTCTTACCTTCACTGAAACCACATGTAACTGAGGTTTACTAACTGCACAAGAAATAGCCATTTTTCCAGAGTAAGCTGAGCTGACTTTTTGGGAGAGGTAGTGATATGCTAACACCAAAGGCATAACAAAGCATGAGATGCTTTATTAGTCAGTCTTGTAAAGACTTTTTGTTTATATATTTGTTCTGTGTTTATTTATAATATTCCAGCCAACTGTTAACTCTCATCTTTGTTGAAGGTTTAACTATTCAGTTCATTGGTTGTGGCTAGTACTAGGGATGACATGAGAGTCCTCAGAAATTGGTCAGACAATTCAGAAAAGGTAAACCTTAATATTCTAGGGTGAAATAAAAGAGGAGATGGAAGAGATTTATCTGAAGCATTTTCACACTATCATTATACATTCTGTACAAGACAAAGATCATAAAATTCCAGTTGCTATTCATGAGCCAATACTTATTAATCAAATGAAAATAAGGTGCCTTAATAAGGATGGGTTCAGAGTAACGGGACTGGGATGACTCAGCCTTCTTTATTGTGACAAACTCCCTAAATGGTAGTGCCCAAGGTACTTTGAAGGAAAATTTTCAAAATTCCTCATTTTCTGAGTTTCTTGCAGCTCACTTCACCTTCTGCTTGGGCACTCTTTCTGCTGGAAACACACAGGCATGTAGAGCTTCACGGAGGCTCATATTGTTGAGTTCTGGGGGAGCCTACTCACTCGCATGAGTGAGCATAGGGTACAGCTGTCAATACAATTGATCCCAAATGTGCACAGGAAGGGTTTTTTTGCACTTGGAAAAAGGCTTTTAAGAATGAAATGTCCTATAGAAATGGCCAGCACCAATGCAAGCTTCAGCTATTTTTCAAGCATAATAGTAAACACGATATATTATAAATAGGAATAGATTATTTGTCAAAAAATATTGAACCTGTTTTTGAAATGGAGGTTCTATCTTTGGATTCTATATTTTGAAAATATTTCATGTACTGGGTCTTTTTTTTTTTTTGCAGATAGACTTGTCAGGACTTGGAGTCAGGAACTACTGCTTAATTTTGTGGATAGAACCTAACACTGCTTTCATCTGAGTTATGCATCTAAGGTTGGACTTGCTGCATATAATACATACAGTAATTAACAGCAATTCATCTGTCATCAAATACCTTCTAGCTGTTAATACTATCCTAAACATATTTCCTTCTCAAAATGGCTTTTCTTAAGACATGTAGGTCTTATGGTATATATGTCATAACTAGCTGAAACAACTAGCTAATCCAAATTCAGTTCCTAATTGGAACTTAATGTTTGGGCACAAGGACTATTACATTTACTGTGTTAAAGGATCAACTCTATTCTGTTCCCTCAGCAAGGGAAAACACACTCATTGAGACCTACTGGTTATTTACCCAATCTCACATGTGTTTCTACACAAATATGGATATTATTTAGCATCAATTTTAATCAGTCCAATATTTTAATATTCAGTAGAAACACCCCAGAGAAAATTTTCATTGTTCTATTGTTGATGGATTTCTTTCATGGAGGCAAAGCATAATTTAACATTGAGGAGGGAATTGCAGTAGCATTCTGACATGGGATAAAAGCACAAGAACAATGGGCAGGGAGAGTATTTGCGAATATCTTATCCCTCCTAATGAATGGGATAAATGAGTATATAAAAGCATTTAAAAGCAAAGCACAAGAACAATGGGCAGGGAGAGTATTTGCAAATATCCCTCCTAATGAATGGGATAAATAAGTATATAAAAGCATGTACTACATGAAAACCTGGATTATGAAGAGGCAGTTTGGGGCATTCAGTTTGGAGTGTAAGAGTTCTGAAGGGAGAAGTAGGGAAAACTCAGTCAGTTTTCATGTGGCTGAGCCACACTTTTGTCAGGAGAACAATGGGCAGGGAGAGTATTTGCAAATATCCCTCCTAATGAATGGGATAAATAAGTATATAAAAGCATGTACTACATGAAAACCTGGATTATGAAGAGGCAGTTTGGGGCATTCAGTTTGGAGTGTAAGAGTTCTGAAGGGAGAAGTAGGGAAAACTCAGTCAGTTTTCATGTGGCTGAGCCACACTTTTGTCAGGTAGCCATTAGTTTTGATTTGTGGTATACCATTACAAACCAGTGAAGGGCAGCACTATCCAACTGTTTTAGGTAACTAGTTAGATCACTAATTATGTTTTCCAGTTTACAGTGATGTAAACATTAATCGTTTGACTGGATTTGCTGTGAAAATGGTTGTGTTGCTGTATTACTGCAAAACAGTAACTTCAAGAGCATTCTATAATCAGCAGCAGAATCCTGCAGCTACAAATTAACGGCTTAATTGTAATGGATTTTAGGAAAGGGCATTTCATTTATTGAAAAGCTGAAACTCTTGCAAAGAGTATTGTCAGTTCAGTTGCTTTATTAGGTTAGAGCATAGGGTCTACAAATCAAAACAGATTTTAGCAGATTGAATTATGGCTCATATCAGAAATACATAAGCAATAATACAGATATTTTTGTAGTTCCATACACTTGAGGTATGTTTTTCTACTCAAGTTGGTAGATGAGATTAGTTCTTTTATTTCTGCGGTTTCTGTCAGCTTTTTTTTTTTTTTACAGGAAATAATGATTTGTGTGTCTGATAAACTTATAGTGAATATAACAGGATATTTGAAAGAACTTTCATTGACAATTTTTCTTCATGTTTGAAAACTTAGCTCTAAACTTATACAAACTTTTGAAGTACTGTCTCATTTACTATGGTGTTTGGGAGAGAATAAAATCAAAAAGTGCTCTGCTATTTAGTCTCATTTTAAATGTTCTACGCCTGTGTGCCCATTTAAATAGCTTTTGGTTTTTACCTCCAAAATAATACCTTGACTTTCCAGAGGAAGCCATGTTATACTACAAGTTCATGCAAGCAATAGTTCATCTATTTACTTGTAAAAACAAAGCTATACATTTTTCGAATTTGAAGTATTTGTCATGGCTGTGAAAAACAAATTAATTGCTCCTGTTAGATGATTAACTGAATGCCCTGTAAGTAAAGATCTTCACTGTGATTTTTATAGTATATTCAAACAGCAATGAGCAGAATTAATTTTCAGCCTTATTCCTTTTTATGGAGAAAATAATTTTAATACTAGGAGTATTTTACTGCTAAAAAGAACATGTCTTGACTCAGCTCATAAATGCAAGCATGTGAGCATTCAGCCTTACTGTGTCCTTCACATCCACACCACCCGCCGTAGCCTCTGGCTGCCCAGCCATTCTGCAGTGGGGTTGCACAGACCCAGGGTGGTCCCCAGGGCTGAAGAGAGACAGAGAAATGTGTCTGGGGTCTCCAGGAGTAGTTCCAAGTGGAGTGACTCCTGCTGACCCTTCGGGCAGTACGCTGCTGATTAGCTTTTTAGAAGCGATAAAGATTAGTGTTAAGCCCAGCCATCAGACAAGCCCTTGCCTATTAATCCAGAAGCCTCTCCTTTAACCTCAGAAGTTTGGGGGTGTGATGTATGTACAAGTAATCATTGTGTATGGATCCACTCTAAGCAAAAAGCAAGCTTGTGAGAAGTATTACAGAGTAGCTAGAGTCAGCAGAACTCCTTGCTTTTGGTTTATCTGGAATTATTTTTGTTGTTGTTTATCTGCTCTGAATATCTGAAGTGGTAAAGTGAATTCAGATGGTGACACTGTGTCCTTGCAGTGTTTTGCATGATGTGAATGCTTTAGGGTTTTTTTAAAAAGATGTCTTTTTGGTGTATAGCTGGCCTTTCTGCCAAAAAAAAAGCCCAGCTGGTGTGTAGCAGAGGAGGGATGTCATCCATAGTGTTTCAGACACAGGCACTTGGTCTGAGCAAGTTACCTTTGTTCCCTAGTGTGAGGGGCGTTAGATAGGCAAGGATTCATCCTGTGTAAGACATCTGAGTTAGCAAGAATCCAACTGGGAACCTCCAATTGGAGGAGTAAGCTCCAGGTGAGTGATCCCCTGTCTCTGCAGCTCCAGGACAGCTCTGCTAAACCACATTTGAGAGAGGTCCTGACTTCATTTGCTCGACCTCTTTTTCACACAGATGTACAATTCCTTAGCCTTGCTGCAATGGAGAGAGTATGTCAGGGTCAACAATAGTTGCTTTCTTTCTCTAGCAGACTTGTGTACTAAATAAACATAAATATCAGGATATTCACATTCCTATAGCTAACACCATTTATTTTAATTTTAAATTTCACCTGCATTGCAAGACATTTATTACTATATTTAATGTGCAAGACTGTCCAATTAATTAATAAAACATTTCCTTTCTCCTTTTAAGGGATTAAAATAATATTTTATGGGATGTGTCTGGGACACTGGTTACAAATTAAAATGGTGGCACTTGCTGCAGTAATGGTTTTTATGTTGGAGAACCAGGCCAATAGATCAGATTATAGGAAGATGAATGAACCAACAAATGAATTAAATGATTAAAAGCTTAAGCTGGCACTGAAGGTTTATCTGTTTACTCTAGTATGTAAAACATCTATTGATCTGAAGTTTGATCAGTAATATTTACAAATTTATTCTCATATACATCATTATGATTGTATTCTCTTGTGGTACAAGTATGCCAGATTACCTGAGTAGGGCCCTGACTCTTCACCCTGAGCAATGATTACCCAGGCTGCTCTCAGACATCTTGGGGAGCTCTGCTTGCCATGCATCAGTAGAGCTTTCACTTGAGGGGAAAAAAACAGAGCAGGAGTGAAAATGTTTCTCCCAGGTGAAATTATGCTATATGGATGCACCTGTTCACTAGTGGTGGTGTGTGCTATTTGCAAGCAGGCTGAGGAGAGCTGGTGGGAGCTCTCCTTGGGACTCAGGCAGCTGTGGCTGGGGAGGGAGGGAGAACATTCTGGGGCTCTCACCTGGGCCTCCTCCCTCAGGACAGGGTTGTCTTTCTGAGCAGGAACGGTGGAGTGGAGAAGGCCGTAGAGCAATGACTGCATGACTTTGGCTGTTGGCATGGATATGAACTGGAGGAGGGAGAAGGCAGGAGAAGAACAGACCCATCTGAAAGACAGTCCTGTGTCAGCTTGTGAGCTCAGTCTGCAGGGCAGTGCGTCTCTGGAGATTTCTCATTTGTTTTCAGAGGTCTGTTTCTTCAGAGGGCTGTTTCTCCAGGGCTTTCAAGAGTAAGGTTCCTGTGGGTAAGCTTTTCTTTTCCTAATCCCTTGTTCCTAGTTTTCTTGACACATGCTCTGAAAAGACATTGTATTAGACATCACACATGCCCTCCCCTCCTCTGAGTTTGGACATTTTCAGGGGTCCAAGAACTGATTTCAGTACCTGAGAGGATGGGAACTCGCTGTACTGTGCTCCAAAAAGGCACATACAGAGAGAAAAAGATGCGAACCTGGAGGTTTTTCTTATAAAATAGAACTTGAAAAGAACTGGGAACAATAGACAAGTAATTCCAGAAGAGCAAAATCGGATCAAGCCAAACCTGGCGTTTGTTAAGAGCAGAAAGTTGGGCAATGGGCACAGTCTGCTGATAAAAGAGAAAGTACAGAGGATCTCTGAAGGCAAATATTTTAACGGAAGTAATTTTTTCAGACTTATGCACAAATACAGAAAAAGGATTAGAAAAGTTTCTGAAATCAAAAGTTAAATGCCAAGGGAAGACATCTAGCATCCATATTGTAGTTGATGCTTTCACCAGATGCAATGTTCAGATTTGGCTCTTTTGAAGACCCCTGTCATGTGGCCTTCGAACCATCGACCCTCTTTGGCTCTTTGATTTCAGCAGCTTTGTTTGCAGTTCTGGGTTCCTAGGGACTGAGAGCTGGGAGACCATGTTTTAATATTAGCATCTGCCACACTGGGGAATCTGGCCACTGGCTTCCAGTCCTGCCCAGCATTGCACGTGAATCACAATCAACACCAGCTAAAGCTGTAATTTTAAGTATGGGCCATGTGTATCCTGACTTTCCAGTTTGCAGTACCCCTCTGTATTTTTTCTTAAACAGAGAAATGATAATTAAAACTATATGGGAAACATACAATTGGAGGTTGAAGTAGTAGAGCACAATATGAACAGCAAACTTATGTAAGAACATAAACTAAAATACTTGTCCTCATTTTTCGTATTCTTCACCTGATGGCTGGAATCACAGGTTAGATCCAGAATGAGAAACAGTGTGCACTTGACAAGTATGTATTGCAGCTTTTGCAAAATGTATTTTTTTATAGAGACTCATAATACATTGTTTTATATTTGTAGACATTTAGTGGTGTGGATCTAAGCGATATTTTTGCAGGAAGTATAAATGTGCTTCTCTGATTGGAGTCTGCAGAGACTCTGCTGGAATGTTCCATAACAGGCACCACCAACAGGCAAAACAGGGCAGGGGAGCCAGCAGGAAGGGTGTGCTAAATACTCCTAGGAGACTCAGGGCAGTGCAGCTTATAACTGCAGATGCTGAACCTTGTAGGTAACTCTACTTAGGGGAATCATTTAATATTAGTATTTAAGGGTTCTTTTGTCTTTGTAACTGCATTCTCTTGTAAATAAATATGTAGGTTATCTCACCAAACAGGTAACACAAAGTTTTTCAGAGTAGGAAATTTAAATATTTAGAGTCATGTCATAAGTTGTTGTCTGAACACTCATTTACTGAGAAACCTGGTCCAGCTGCCCTGAAACAGCTGCTTACTCCATTCAGATTCTTATTAAAAAATTCCATTAAAGTTGAGATCTGAGCTGGTTTTATTTGGGGTTTTTGTTATGTTTTTTGGGATATTTTAAAGTGTTTTGCTCAGCCCAGCAGTCTGACAGTTCAAAAGATAAGCATTTCTTAACATGAACAACCTGAAATTATTTTAAAAGAAAGCCATTAGAGCATTGTTTTCTGATACATTTTTCAGTTTATTGATGCTGAGTAGTGAAAAAAAATGGAGAAATACATCTAGATTAATTTTATCACTGGACTGTCATAGAAAGTGTGATTAGTCTCATAAGGTATAATAAACAATGATCAGCGGATAATGCAGGGAGGAAGCACATACATGACTGCAGTAGAGGTCTCGTGGGCTAATTGTGGGTGTTAAGATCCTCTCCCAAATGAAGAAGTGAGCTTCTAAGAGCACAAACAATTGCTGTTCTGTTGTCTTTCATACACAGGCTGCTAAAAGAGTAGGGGAAAGAATTGAGATGTGTGTCAAAAATTACATTTAAATGAACAGTCTGTTTCCTTGCTGTGGGGATCTCTAGGATAATGTGTGTGATTGTCTTACTGCAGCTGTGGTCTTACCATCACCATCAGATACATCTGACTTGCTTGTTTCTGCATCCTTTTATTCACCACAGATCAAAACCAGAAGATCCATTTCATCTCTATGCATCTTCTCCAGTCAATCCAATAACTTCAGCTGTTTTCTCCTGCAGTTAGGCTTCTTCATTCCTGTCTGCCATGTAGATCTCTAAAGTGTTGTGGGAATTGCTTAAGCAACCTTGGTGTATCAGATGAGAGATGCATTCACTGTGGAGCAGATAGAGAACTTTTCTTGCCTTTTAACAGTTTTGAATCATTAAGTTAATAGATGGTTAGTGGTTCATGTAGCTTTATGGCTTCTTGGCAGTTTCCTGAGAAGGCAGGAACCATTGGTTGGTATTATTACCTCGTGGTTATGTAGGTATGTGATGTCGTCTTCTACCACAGTGGTTGTTAGCAGGAGTATGGAATTCATCCAGCAGCCTGGGGATTTCTGGAGAAGCTATTCTAGTTTTGGCCCCGTGGATACTGGGAATATTAAGGGATGAATAGGATGAAGTTTTTGTTGATGTCATCTTTGCTCCACCCTGTATAGTATGTTAGCCATACCTCAGTCATCTGTCTATATCTGCACCTGTCAACCCTACTGCCAATTACTGGAAGCAGCCACTCTCTGTATGTGTTTTAGAAATTAGTCTCTGATTATTAAATCATGACTGCATGTTAACACACATTATTTTTATAAACCCACTGCAGACTCCCATGCATTATAAATAAATTGTATTAACTCCAGTTCATATGAAATATTTATAAATATTATGGAAAGAGCTCACTTTCTGTGCATAGTTATTAGACATTTTAGATTATAAAAGATTGCAAATGGTCAATTATGTAAAATTATGAGAATACAAACTTAAAACTAGGCTCATAATCCTACAATGAGAGAGACACAGAAAACCAAGATTCCAACTGGGTTCAAGAAGAGTGGCATGCTTTATGTTTCTTAATTATCTTTATTTCCCTCTAGTATTGCTATTGCCAGAGCTCAATTTACTATGTGGCAATGGAAGAGTAATAAGTTGCAGAGACACTCCTATATCAGATGACAGAGTTTCACTCTCCTCTGTTGTCAGAACATAAACCCATAGAGGACAGATGATTTTTAGCTGTACGATGTTTAAACTAGAGCAGTTTTGGAATTTGGGCAAAAATCAGTTGTGAAGTAAATGGTTCCTACCAAAAACTGTTCTGGAGATGGACAATCAGGTTATTGATGTCACTAAATGTTAGGCAGCTAATAGGAAATACAAATCTAAATAGCTTTGTAAATCTAGGCCATAATCAAATATACCCTAGTGTGGTAATAAAACCCAGAAGCCAGAGGAGGAGTACTGAGGCTGCTGGTTCACAGTGCACTAGTTTTTGCACTAAGGAAGGACATGGCTAAGTGACAGGAAGAAGCTTTTTAAAATATTCATCCAGGTTCCACTGAATCCAATGGAAAGCATCTTTTCTTCTCTGGGAGAACCTGGAGAAAGCAGTGACAAATACCTCTGAAACCCTCAGCCTGGTGATCCCTGCTGACCTTCATGCAGCTGCCTGTTAGTTTCCCCAGCAGGGATTAGAAGCTTTTGAGATGTTTTACCTTTTTGTTTTGGTGAGGAAGCACTTCAAAGAGGACTCTATATGGTCTTTTACATAAATATGATAAACCTGTTTACCCAACCTCCTCTCACCCACAGCTTTCTCCTAACTGAATCTAGGTTATGTCCCTAGTTAGAAAATTTAATTAATAAATAAGTTAAATGTTTGTACAGCACCTTGAAGCTGTAAAGTGCTGTCTAAATCCCAAGTACTAGCAACCCTCTCAATTATGATACAGCACGTTTATACAAATATGTTTGATGTCCTCAGAACATTTGGACTAAGTGGAACATATTTCCTGTTGAGAATAGATTTTGTTAGTTGGAAGCCATGCCTTATGAAATGCAGACTGCTGTCACAGGATCCAGTTTAGGAAAATAATGACATAAAGAAACATGCTGCATTAAACCCACATTTTCTAAGTATCTTGAAGCAGGAGTAAGATTTCAAATAATCCCTGCTTCCTTGTTTAATCTGAATCATGTTGCTTTGTTGATTACAGAAGCACCTGCAAGTTTTATGGTAGTGGTATTGCATTTGACTGTAGTTAATGGTCTGACTATTTCTTATTATTTATTTTTATGAGTTTATCATCTGGACATTTTAAAATGGAAACATAATGAAAATCATAATAGAATTAGGAAGATTTGCTCTAGAACAGTTTTCTCCATAGCCTGCTCCAACTAATACCACTCTTCTCATTGTAAGCAGAGAAGAGTGCTGGCTTTGGGAACACCAGGATTTGCTGTGAGGTCCAGGACTGCAGCCAGGGAGAAGACTTACTCTAAAGCAGTCTTCTGTCACCATAGTTGCAGGAGAGATGTAATAAGATGCATGAAAAGACTAAAAGAAAATGTAGTCTAAGAGTCCTCTTCTATTTTCACACTTAAGACAATGACTTCTCCCTGTATATACCAGGCTATACTTTATTACCATAAACCTTCTTTGACTTAGAATATCTTTAGCATTCTGATTCTTGAGTGTTGAAGCTGTCAGGCAGTGCCTTAGCAAGCAGAATCTATTTTTTCAGGGAAGCATTTCACATCATTACAATGCTTTTCAGCCCCAACTAAGGATAGTTTATGAATTACAATGTCACTGCTAATGTCAGTAAAGAGGTCACATTTTGCTGTGATGGAGAAGGAAAATTGTTCCTAAGGACTCCAGAGAATGCACGTACGGTTTGGGTAAAGAGCTGTTAGACTTCTAACAGCCATGTCAGAATTCATATGCTCATAGTTGAAAACTGATACTGGATAATTAAGCCATGCCAACAGATAGCCTGAAAGATATGCTACCAAGGATACAGTATGCTATTCATGGCATTGAAAAAGCTTTAAGGTAGAAAACTCTGAATTGCTCACCATTAGGCTGGCTCTGCTGCCACTGAAGTCAAAAGTAGAACTCCTGTCAGCTTCCACAGGAACCATGCTGCACTACGGAAACATGCATCAGATAATTTCATCATTAATTGCTTGGCCAAATATCTTAATTGCAAACTTGACTCCACCTTACACATTAGTAATGTATTAAAAATAAAGATGGGCAAAGAGCAACTGCTCTTGCAATGACTATCAAGCTTTCAGAATTATGGGGTTCTTTGCCAGATGAAGCTGAGAGGAGGTAGAAAAAAACCCTTTCAGAATAGTGGTCTGATACGAAATAGCTGCTTATGCAGTGATTAGGAAGTCATCTAAGTGATGGTTAAGAGAGTAATTCCACATACTTGAGCACTAGCCTGCTTATGTGTTGCTTTCCTTCCACTCCCTGGGAACCACTGTGCTCCAGCAGAAGTGATAGACCACAGCAGACAGGGCTGCGAGAGGCTGTCGCGGTCCCCATCCTGTGCCTTCCTCCCTGTAGGGTCCCTCGGTGCCCCACTCCCTCCTGCCTCCCCTACCACCAGGCTGCAGGCAGCACCCACACTGCACAACTGTTTGCACTGGCAAAAGCTACCTGTTCTAAAACTCTCCTTTTGCAGCTTTGCGATCTTTCATCATGCTACTTTCTGAGTCTGTGGATAATCCCCATCTTTCATGTCAACTGTTACCCTGAAAAGCATTTCTGAATGGTGCTCAGGTCCCTGGGAGCTTTCCCCTCCCAGGCTGCTGCCATTCACTGCCTGCAGTTGCTCTTCATCAGCCAAAGGCAGTTTATTCTGCTTTTTTTTGGCTTTTAGCTCTTTTTTTGTCTGATATTTTCTATTCTATGGAAATCAGATGACAGGCAGAACAACAGATGGAATTAAACTGAGTAATCCTCAAATTCATTAGGCCTGACTTCTACCTATGTTTTGCATATCTGAAAGCTGATAATGATTTTTCTGTGGATAATTTATAATTGACACAACCTTTTCCTGTCTCATCTCTTTGCCTATCTTATCAACCAAGACCAAGCCTGTAGAACAGAAACATTCTCCACTTCCATACCTAACACTTTACTGAGACCTGCTGTGATCCTACACCTGCTGCATCACTGGACTTGCCTTAACTGTCTTATGGCTTTTGTATGAAATAAATGAAAAGACAGACAAGCTGAGCTGTTTTCAGTATATGTTTTTTGCTCCCATAACACAGCAGCCACGGGAGTGTGCTGTTCTACTTGAGCCTAGTCCATGTGTTCATCCAATACATGCTTAATTGCCTAAATATCTGATTTTCTCTTTGCTTTAAATCTTGTTTTGCAGACGAATTTTTTGCTATGTCATTAGGGTGTAGAAGCTTCTCTTCTTTTTCTGTGGGTGTCTTTCAGTTGAGGTAGCCTGTCAGTGCAGGCTCCTTGGTCTTGTGTGTCCTCAAAGGACTTGTTGTCCATAGGAATGTCAAATCACTATTTAAGCTGATTAGTAAAGAGCATTTACTATAGATATTAAAAGCCCAAACACTTAAGAGGTCTTCACACTGCATAAGCTATTATGCAGTATCTACACTGTTTTTCTGAGGTAGTCCTGTGTCTTATAATTTGGTTATCACAGTGAGAAATTTCCAGTGTTGGTCAACTGTTATCTGGTGATTCCTGAAGCTTTCTGGCTGTCTATGTACATACCCAATATGTATTTTTGGTGTATGCAATTTTCTTTTTGAGAATGATCAGGGATCGTAATACAGAATTGGGAGATGCTGTGTTCTGTTTTTAAGAGCCAAGCTTCTTCACCCACCAGGTTGTCCAACTAGGCAAAGTTGCAGCTAGTAGCTAAACTACCTGTTTCGTTTGATGGGGAAGTGATGGATGATCACAGTGTGGATCTTTTCCTTGTTTCTATAGTAAATATTAAGACTTTTTCATGCTTTACTGGTTGAAATCCTATAATCATTTATATGAATGTAATTGTACTATTGTCCATTGGATTACATTATTAAAACAGTAGAATTTTATTTATTACATTTTATTTAATTAAATGCAATTTATAATTAAAAATTAGTAGTTTCTATGATACTCTTTGCATTCTTTGTAGCATGTGTGAGTATTAAAGAAATGTACGGTATATATTGAGATCATACTAACTGACATGAGGGTAACCAGAGCAATAGCTTTAACTGAAATCTACAGTAAATAGAAAAATAAACCCCAAGGTAAATATTGGTAGCTTTATAGCTCCCCATAGCACAACAGGGATTGCTACAGGAAAGTAGTCAATTTCTATATAGGCTTTATTTTTCAGTGCTGGTATTCTAGCAGCTGTAGCAACCTGAAACTGAAAATGCACAAAATGGGTTACTTTCACATATGCAAAATGTTTTCTCCAGCTCTCTTGTCCAGTTGCCTGATGAAGAAATGGCCAGTGAGACATGTAAGAGATCCCCAAGCTACAGCTCTGTTGACCTGGCTGAGGTGAGGCTCCCTTTGCATGTTTGTGTGATGCTGTGCACTGTGAGACTCCCTGCCCATCCCAGCCAAGGCAGCATGTCTACAATGTGAGGTGGGTTGGATCCCTGTGGGATGTGGAGGGGGCCAAGGAGTGTCTCAGATTCTTCCCAAAGTGAATGCTGCCTCTCTGCAGCATAACAGAATATGAAGAGGATTGCACTTCCCAGTACATGTTATGTGGATGTGACTTCTGGTTATGAGTTATAGTACAAATGTGCATTGACATACATGAATGATTTAGCTGTTGAAATATTCTTAATTAACAGAATTTGCAATATCCATTTTGCCAACTTGTGGAAGAAAGGAATCAAGCATAGGCAAGTGAAGTTGTCTGATTTTGATAAGAAGTATGAATTACACTTTGATAAACCAGAATGCTTCCCAGTTTCCCACCCCACTCTGAAATTCAGAGTGCAGGGCCAGGAGGATCTTGAGATTGTTCATTCAAACCTTCTCTTTCTGTTACACCATTCAGTTTCTCCCTGTGAGCTATCAGGCTCAATAGCTCGCTGAATTAATTATTAAAAATATGTTCTTAATTTTTAGTTTGAATTAATCTGCCTTTAGCTTTCAGCCTTTACTTCTTGTTGTACTTTTTTTCCTGCTAGATTAAAGATCCTTTTAGTGCCTGGTATTTTCTCTCCACGAGGTGCTTATCTGTTGTAATCAACTCACCACTCAATCTTCTTCTTGATAAGATAAACAGATTGAGCTGTTCAGGTTTCTCACTGTAAGGTATTTCCTCCAGCCTAAAATAATGTATGTGAGCCTCTTCTGCACATTCTTCAAGATTTTTTAACATACTCTGCCTTACACGGCTTCTGATATCTAAAAGGAGCAATTTACCACAAAAATTGCTTTCTTTTTTTTTCCCACCTAAGGAACAATCATCATACAATGACCCTATACAAGCCTCAGAATAACAAGAACTGGATTTCTTTTGACAGCATTCATTTATTAGGCAGCGAGGGCAGCTGAATGTATCTGAATCTTACTGCTTTATTTTTGCGTGAACCAGATTGTGGTAAAATCCTCTGATTCATCGAGGGGAAGGTGAACAGTGGCTCATATTCCCAGGCCACCTTGCCATGTCACAGCTGCTGATGTGTTGGACTTAAACCTGAAGGCTTTGTGGAGGGGATAGGAATTGTGTCCAGCACTGGGACAAAGCTAGGGATCATGCCATGGCCAGCTCTGCTGTGCCAAACTTGGGAGTGTGCTTGTACCGTAGTGATTTGGTGATTTTAAGCAAATCCAATATCAAATAGTAGCAAACATGTTGTGAGTGAAGAGAGTTCTGGGAAGGAGGGCAAGTTAGATGAGCAGTGATGGTACTGTAGCCTTTGGGAGAGGGGGAAAGAGAATGTTTATCCTGGTGGTGCACGGGAAGGCTGAAAGCAGAAGGAAACTGCTTCCCCATTTGCAAATGTCACTCAAACCCTTTGTTTATTACTCTTGTGATACTGGCTGGTATTGTTGGTAGTGATGTGATTCAAGATACAAATGGTATCATCCATGATAAGTTTAAAAAAAGAGGCAATTTGCCCAAATTTGGTAATTACCCGACTTTAAAACACAGAAGAATTGTAGATGATAAAAAAGGTGGTTTTAGGGCTAGTAAAAGAATAGCAGAATAAAAGACATACTCATTAAGTTTCTCTCTGATCTATGTACCTCATCGAATCAAACTGAATTTTAGAAGACAAAGTGAATTACAGGTGACTTCCTTCTGACACTGTCATACAGAACTTTGCCCTTCTGCTGTTTGTACCTGCAAACCTCCACGTGAGGAGGAGGAAACTGCCCACTGAGACTTCACTGCATGGCTGGGCTCTAAATAACCGAAAATTCCTGCACTCTTGTACAGGAATTTTTTTTCCTGCCTTCAGCTACTGAAGGACGGAGGAGATGATGTGTTGGGATTTCAATAGTCGTCTATGACTGAACAGTCATGGTTCAATAGTTTTTCCCTGCTGTTAAAAAGAGCTATTTAAGAAATTGTTAATACCTCATTTAAAACCTTGATCCTTCTGATGTGATGACAGGGGGTCAAGCTTGGAGGCGGTGTCACAAACAGAATGATATGAATGTTCAGCATATAGAAGTATTCATTAATGACTCATAAGCAAGTATGCTTGGCTACTAATTGGAGATTTTTGTGCAGAAAGATTGTATTTACGGGCTCCATACAATCTAACTTATTTTTGTTCTGCTGCTTGCAAGGCTATCTTTTTGGCAGGAAGAACTCATTAATCAAAATCCTTCCTTTTATAAATGACAGGGTATTGAGAGGGTGGGGAGAGGGGAGGGCAGGTAGAACATGCATCTGAAATGCCAGAGAGATTTTGCACTGACACAGCTCATACCACCAAATAGCAGAAGGGATGTCAGAAAAGAGGAAAACCTCTCTTCTAGTGCTCCTTATGTCAGTGCATCGTTGATGAAACCCAGCTCTACTTCTGCGTGTGAAATCTGAAGTTACACTTTTATGATCCCTTTATATTTCTTTAGCGGTTGTGTTTTTCTTAAAGCACTGCAGCTAAAATCCAGTCTGCTTACCATCAAAGTATTTGAATTAAGATTTTATGTTCTCTGCTGATGCAGTTTGCTCATTGTCTAAGGGTTCTTGTTGGAGGAAGAGTTCATAGGGAGCTTTGGGGTTTGGGCAGGGAGCCTGCTCCTGCTCCTGCTGAGTATGGGGTATCCCCTTTCTGTCCATGTGCAGGAGTTGCTCTCCAGCTGCTGGAGGCAGTGCAACCTGAAGAGCTGCACAGAGCAGTGGTGGAGTGCATGGAGTACCTAAAAATAGAGAACAGCTACGTACGGGTCTAACAATGACTGCAAACATTTCCTTTGCAAGCTTTGCCTTGAGCTAAGGCCAATGCTGTTTTCACATTTTATTGTTCTTGAGCAAGAAACAGATATCATTTGAACAGATAGAAAGGTGTCTCCACCCTTTCAAAGGACTGAAATATGCATTCTCTGAAACAGTTTCCTTGGCACAGAAAACTTGGTATTTAAGCTTTGTTTGCTTACTCTGTGTCTTAGGCTAACAGACAGGCATTTCACGTGTTTCTACTGACAGAATCACCTTTTATCCTGTGCTAGCAAGGCCAGGTTAATTTGTTTTTTAAGATAATAAATATGTCATTGATCCTGTCTGCTACCATACTTTGCAAATTCATTAACACTTTTCTATGTTGTATTATTTACTGTGCTATACAACGATGCAAAGACTGCAATGCTCCAGCCATTGTACTGTGAATCACTAATACACAGACTGAAAGCAGTTGCTCTTAATGAGATAGCTCACCTACAACTCCCATGTCAGAGATGTTATTAAAGCAGTATGATGTGCACAGCTTTGGTGAAGGCTGAATTTGTGTCTGTAGTAAATGGCAGAAAAATGGACAGGATGGTTGGCCACACACCTGAACAGACCGTCTGCAATGCCAGCACTTCACAAAGAACATTAGAGAAATTAACGGAGATGTCCTTCTGATTAACCAGCTTTCCTAAGTCTAGCGTAAGCTCTTTACGCTTTGGAAGGAAATACTTCCAAGGAGGATAGAGAATTGTTTTTAATGGAGGTAATCTTCTAATAAATTACTTCTGACCAAGGGAAGACTTGGAGGGGCAAGGTAATCCCAGAGTAAAGTTGATTTAACTTCTCCATTATCCTCAGGAAGGCTCTGGGATTGGAGCTTTGAAGAGCTGTATGTGACATTTTTAAAAGGTTTCAGCAGAGGCTTTAACTCCTATAATGTTAAATATATTTTTTGAAGTGATGAGATTCTTATGTCAGGGGCAAGACATGAGGAACAATTTTGTGTGTGCACTGATGTAGGTGATGTTGGCTGCTTGACAAGGTCACAAGATGCAAAATTACCTTTTGTTTTTTCCTTCTGAGAACAGTCTTATTGCTTTCCCAATTAGTAACAAGCAGGTGTTTTCCATTTTTCTCTGAAATTCAGCAATGTACACATAAGGAACTTGTTCCTTCTGTTCAGTTCCTAGTGGACACAACTGTACATCAAAACTGTATCTGGTGCAACCTCTATCTGCGTGCTCTAGGTCTGGCATGTAGCATGTTGCAAGGCTCATAGTGTAGCTAGCTGCCCTCACTGGCCTATGCATAAAGAGAATATGACTCTATGAGTCTTGAGAACTGGCACCTTTTTCATTCAGGTACAAGAAAGAGACCTGAAATTGTCAGTTTTCGACAGGGTGTGCTGATTTGCATTACATAGTTAGGAAGAAAACATGCACTTCATCTGCTTTGACAGTTGGCCTTCTGAATTACACTTATCAGCTGTGTTAGCCCAGTGGCCTTTGGCAGAAGAGGAGCAGGTGTTGGTAGTGTTGTTCTTGACAATCAGGGGCAATGCATGGCTCCAGATTTCTGCATTTGCTTTGGCACTTTGGTGGCATTTATAAATATGACAGCTGTGAATTAGCTCAGCTATTCTGGATTGCACATGCCTCACTGACAGGGAAGGTGCAATAGGGGTTTTTTTCCCTTTCACTTAGTATTTGATATCCACCAGGAAAGCTGTGGCAGCCAAATATAATAGTGGTCACAAGCCTCAATAATACTCTGCTGATCTATTTGCCTTTCTAATTTCTGTAGACAGTTATGTTTGCATCTGCGGTCAGTCTCGGCAGGAGGATCTTCCTTTTACAGATCTATGTGGTTGTGTTATGGGATAATGAAGATGAAGCAGGCTGAGCACCTGAATTCCTGCCCTCACAAAGAACCACATCTCACCCTCTTTGCTGTTTGGATGCTAATCGTGCTTCTACCTTTCACATGGCCTTTTTGATTGGTGTTCCCTGCTGCATGGGCTTTGTAATGAACTGCAATGCATGGGGAGCAGTTCGCATTGCCCCTGCATCATTACTTTGTCTTCCTTAGCAGGAGTACAGGGAAAAACTCCACAACCACTTGGCTCTTATTTTCAGCAGTTTAGTTTTCTGAGCTTGAAAGTTTAAATTTTTGGTTGATTTCTCATCTCTCATAGACAGAAGTGAGCTTTTCCTTAGACTGTACTGGCATGTCTGTAAATGAGGGCGTGTAGAAAACACCCAGTGTTACGGGAGGAGTGGAGCTCAGCTGCAAAGGCAGTGGGGCAGAGAGCAGCCACAGCCTCAAATCTGCCTGGGATGGGGAAAAGTGGAGGGTCCTAAAGCCCTGTTTTGCCTTGCAGCAGGCTGTGTCCTGGTGGGGTTAAGGCTGGGCATTGATCCAGACTGGGCTACTCTTGTGAGTGGCTGGCACGTTCTTGCCCAATTCCCCTTTTCATGGTGAAGCATCCTGTAAGCCACCAAGGGATTAAACAAGGGAGACACGTTCCTTCCTCCAGACACTATCAAGTCGCACTGCTGCCTTCAGTTTTAGCCATGAAAATATCCATGATGTTATTGATGCAGGTGAGGTTCTCCATGCATTTTAGACCCTTAGACAGTGTCTAAGGGTCTTAAAACAGAGAGAGGCTTTCCCTCCTCAGCTCTGGGGGAAACATGGACTTCTCTTGTCAGACTGTACCTCAGCAGCAGCTCTGCAGTGCCTTGTTGTAGAGACATAATCATATGTCTCTCATGTTATATACTGTTGGTTTGTAGCACAGAGTAGAGGATTAGTGTGGAAAACTATTTTATGTCGTATAAGAGTTATTTCTGTGATAGATGCATGTTTGCACCCCCTCCCCCCCGCCCCCACTTCAGACTGTTAGAGTGATCTCTTTAATCTCTTCAATGCCTCCCATACAATTCTGCACAGTCACCACCAAAATCAGTTATCGTGGAAAATCCTTCCCCTTCTGCCCCCTCGCATTGCTAAAATCTAATTTTAGCCTGGAAAAAATGATTTAAAGGATTCACATGGGCAGGGTGAATTTTGTGACAGACTGGCCCAGAGCTCCATCCTGGAAGCAGTCCTGCCTGTCAGCTAAGCCACTGCAGCATTTGTAATTTTTATGTATTAGTGATCTGGCACCTTTCTCTGGCATCTTATGCCATACAAAATTAGACCAGCATATGGGTACTGTAAATTGGAGGACATAGGTTTGAATAATGAACAAACAGTGACTATGCTAATTGGCTTCATGGGCATGGAGTTTGGTGCCTGCAGAGTAGAATCACCTCAGCTATTTAAAAAAAAAAACAGAAGTGAGAGTCTCTGATTTGGTGATTCTTTATTTTATTTTTTTTCTGGTTTCGGCAATGGCAAGTATTTCCGGCCTCCCACTTATTGTGATTAGAGTTTGTGTGCAGCCCAATTGTCTGCATATTGTAATGGATGGCTCTTACAAACAGGTGAGCCAACATTTTTTCCTTGCAGTTTTTAATGTAGCTGCAGTTGATAATAAAAATCAGCACATGCGAAGGTGTTCATCAAGTTCTAACATCAAAACAGTAAGGAAAGCAGGAATTGCCGTGCTCATAAGAGTTGTAAATATCTCGTAAAATTGAATATCAATTTTCAAAAAATAAAGCTTGCTATAAAACGAAAACCTCAGAAAGATGTATTTTACTGTAAGATTTATTTTATGCATTTCTATTTACTACAGTGGTTTCCAAGCTTTCCAGGCTGAATTTTTTTTCCCTTGCAAGTGTTTTAATGGCCCTCATTCTTCCTCTGCCTGATCCTAATTCAGCTGCCCATGGTCACCACTGGCTTCTGTGCTGGAGTGACCTATGGCACTACAAGTGCTGAGTCAGCAGCAGCAGCAGCAGTGTCCCTTGCCAGCCCTGTTCCTAAATCTTGGCTGGCAGAAGCACTCTATTGCTCAGGGCTGAGCATGTTCTTTGTCCTTCCAAAAGTCGTGGGTCCTGTTGGGTGGAGAAAGCAGATCAGGCATGGAGAGTGGAGCTGAGACACCTTTGGGAATTGTCTGCTGCTATTTAGGTCCCTGTCAGTGCAGGTCTTGCCAAACACTAGTGTTGGGATTTAGTGCTTTTAACCTTTGCTGCTTTAGCGCAGGCTGAACTTGTGCGCAGTGAGTGCAAGCAATTTCAGTGCTCCACTCACTATATAAAAAAAAAAAAAAGGTGGAGGAGAGGGAAAAGGAAAGAGAAAAGATAGTTTTGCCTTGTGACAGCTAGTTCCTTGTGAGAAGGTATGCTTTCTTCTCAATGCTGTGCAAGCACACCTTAGTCCTCACATGAAATTTTACCATCTGTGTTTTTTTGGGAACATAGAAAGTGATCTTCCAAATATAGGGTATTTTGGCTTTTGGCTGTGGCTTTTTGGGGTTATGGAGATATTCAGTAATTGGGAAGTGTGATCTAAATGCAGTCTGCAGAGGATGGCTTAAGCTGTCTTCAGTCTTTGGGTTGTTTTTGAACATCAAGTACCTGCATTTTAGGTGCTGTTCCTGTAGTTTTAACTGTGTGTAAATGGAGGAGTTTGATAGTTACATCTATCCTGGATGAGAGGTAGCTCTTACTTAAACATGTTCCCTGACTGGTCATAAATCATAATTCATAAGGATTGATCATTATTCATGGTAAGTGAACTAGAAAAATTCTCCTTTCTATCGTGCCCCTCCTCAATAATGTGATGACTGTTAACTCTGCTAAAAAACCTTAAGAAATATCCTAAGCAATCTGCTTATCAATGCAAACCTTTATAATGGTGATATGTGTATATGTATATATGTGTATGCAAAAGGCTAACAGTATTGTTGTTGTAGGGCAAATGTTCTAAGGATTTAAATGGGCAGGATTTTTAGAAAGAAAATGTGTTTCATTAGATCAGCAGTTTCAGTCAGGAAACACTGGTAAATGCTGGTCTCAGTTCCCTATCAGCCTTGCAACAAATCTGCCCCTTCAGTGCAATGCTCCCACTGTCGTTGTATGTTGTTACTTATGCTGCAGCTCTAATCTTGGTCAATTAAAAGCCATTTTTGTTGCTTTACATTGCACCTTCTGTAATTATCTGTGGGAATCAAGTCCTGATGGTTGCCCCTCTAGCCAGAGGTGTGCTCACAGTATGTGCTACCTAGACATTTCTATTTATGGCTGTCCACAATTCTCAGTTATTTTTTTCAGGCATACTGCTCTTTTCTTAAAATTGAATTGCAGAGTACTCCTAATCTCACAACTCATGCAATAGGATCAGGACAGCAGCAAATGCTGTAACTCCTAGGCAGTGTTTTATATCACCAGCTGCTCTGCTCTTTGTTAATGGAGTGCCTGTTTGTTACTGTCCATGTACCTCCATTGGTGAGCAATGACTTCACCTGCTGGGAGTGCAAGTAACATAATTTTGAGAAATTTTTAGAACAGACATGGCTACAATCTCCTGTTGGCTTTGATATATGCAAGATTTTATAAAGTAAAAGAGCTAGTACTGTTCCAACTCCAGTATGCTAACTTCTGTCTTGATAACTGAGGGCTACAAGAAGAATTGGGGGAGTGATGTCATGATAATGAAAAATTTATCTAAACATGAGCACAGACTTTAAAAGCAAAAAATCATGAGCTACACTTCCTACACTTCCTGTTTTGCCTCTCATGTAGTTTTTATGAGTTCTTATATGCAACACATGCAACAATAATATGTTCTTTATACTCTGATAGATGAGTGAGAACAGCCGCTCACTCTGAAACCTGAGCATCAAACATTTTCACCCTTTCTAGTACATAATTTTTAATTCTTTCCAAATAAAGCAGCACAATTCAGGCAGTGCAAAGCTTGGCAGGTAGCATGATGATGAAGATTGAACAACTTAATTGTGTTCTAGATAGAAAGTGCCAAAAGGAATCAATGATATAGGAGCCAGTAAGAAGCACAACACAGGCAGTCACACTCTCTTGCTTTCCATCAGAGAATAGGGTGGTTTGCAATTTAGTATTCCTGCATCAAATATTTTTTGTTTTTCTTCCACAGAGGTGTTCATAGGCAAAACAAGAGGTGTTCCTAAGTGATTGCAAACCTTTACAAGTTCTTGATTAAAGTTTCAGGTTTCCTTTATTATTATTCCTTTTGTATGGGTATATTTAGTGAAACACCTTTATTTTTTCCCTTTTTTTTTGTCTTTAGTCCAATGTTTAAACTGTATCTGAATAGGCTCATTCAACTTAATAGCTGCCCACATACCCTAAAAGAAAATCACAAGCTAAACAAACTAAATGCATTTTGCAGGTCACAAGCCAAGTCTTGGTGTAAAGCATTTTAGCATTTTCCAGTTTTACTATTTTTACCTGCTTTGATTTTTTAAAAAGAAATTAAGCACACACATCATAAATGTTTTTAATAACATAATATCTAGCAATTTTATGTAGACAGTAAGGAAGTAGCTTACCATCTTTCAAAATAAATAGAAGCATATGCTTTGAGTTACCTGCTTGATGTGATCCATTGAATGCCAAGGGTTACAGTGGCATATCTACGAGAAAAGAAACAATAATGAAGATGAAAATCCTTGAACAAGAGAAATACAAGTTTCCAGCTGGAGAATAGCTTATCTGCTACTCCTTTTAGAATATAATAGATTTACTCATCCCAGAGCTGAGCTGTCACCCCCACTCCAAGTGCTGTTAGAAATAATAGAGGATACCATAACAGCACTTCAGTCTTACACATCATTGCTTTAATTGTATACAAAATAGAGTTAATAGGTATCATATCACTACTTCTAGATTTCAATTTTAGCTGCTTTGTGAGTTAAAAAATTTAAAAAAAGAGGCAAAAGGGAGATAATGAAGACATTTTCCCTTCCAAGGCAGAAATCATTTCACCTGCTTCTGGTTTGGGCCACAGAACCATTTGGCAGAGAAAGTAAAAATAATTCTGCATCTGACTGTAAATCCAGCAGTAATTTAGTCTATCCAAATTGAAATTCCTCCTAGATATTGTTATGTTTAACACTCCCACACTTGCAGACAATGCTGGGGGCTCTTTAGCAGTCCTTGTCTCTGGGACCTTTGCTTTACATTTCCCTGGGAAGCTGAGCTCCCTGGCAGCACAGCTGCCCTTTCCCCTCACAGGCACTGGGATTGCTCCTGAAAGATTGTATTGGATCTCTGAGTCTTCCTCTCAGACTTTACTGGGCGAGAGTAGCAGGTCTGTCCCTGCTGGAACTTTAACATCTTGGCAAGGCTTTTGTTCGTGGTGTTACCATTCTCAGGCACATCAGGCAGGGCCCCTGCCCAGGAGTGGGGCAGGAGCTGGGGGAGACGGGCTGGGGCAGGCACCCAGCTGCCCTGGGTGCCCACTGAGGCTTTTGTGCATCTCCTACCTTGTTGGCAGCTTTGCTTTTATTAATGCTATGCTGCTCTCTTGGCAGGCAATATACTTATGAATCAGACCTTGGAGAGCCCTGTTTGACCAGTACCACCTTCCTCTTCCTACGCCTTTCCGAAGCTTAACTAGGAGGAAGTTGGAGTGGTGCAGTGTGCCAGCTACCCACCCCTTCTCTCTTCCCCAGGCTCTAGCCATATTCTTGATGAGACAGTACTGCTGTGGCAGACCCTGTTCTTGGAAGAAGTCACATTTCCTGGTGGCTCAGTGGCTCAGTTTTCAGGAGCTGTTTACATGGTCTCCCCTCTGCCTTGTGAATCAGTGAACTGCAGCAAGCTTCAAGTGTTGTTTGCCAGCCCTTGTGCTGCTGGCAGTGCTGGCAGTACTCTTGGTCGGATGTGCCTTGAACGTGACAGGGTTTGTAGCCAGGCTGGGCAAGTGTCCCCTCACAGGCATTGCAGGGCATTGCTGACTCTTCTGCTTTATTTCCCTGAACTAATTAGATGCAAAATGGAAACCTGTGCCTTTCAACACTGAGTGTAAAATCTGCATTAGTCTGGAACTGGAATAAACCGTGTGCATAATTCTCATTAAAAAAGGCAGTCTGCTCAGGTAAGACACACAGATGAGTATATACGGCAGGAAGACATGAAAAATCAGAAAAGCACAAGTAGTTCCTGTGCTTATTCATGGCAACAATTTACTGTTCCCTCCCTGCTCCTACCCTGTGTCTGAAATGGAAACATTCTTTCATGGGAAAATAGTTCTAATTTGGCAATACCTCAGGTTCAAATTAGAATGAAACTTGGTATTTTCAACAGTTCTGCAAGAGAAAACTTCCCAAAAGTTTTAGATCAGAAATGCCGAAGCAGGAGGTGCTGACTGCTCCATCAGTCAGAGGCAATTTCACATGTTAAAATCAAATTTCTCAGTTAGAATCTGCAAGCAAAAATAAAAGTCATTGTTTCAAATTTTCATTTAATTTAAGAGCTAATTTGAAATGTTACATTGGTGCAATTGTTCTTCAGTTGTCCTGGCTGGAAGATAAAGACTTTTAAACAAAATTGAGTTATTCCTGCAGGGGAATAATATATTGACAATGCTGTATTTTCCAAAGGAAGAATCTTACAGCCAAAGAGTTGTGAAATTGGAACAAGAACTAAAGTTCCCTTCTTATACCATGTTAGAATATGGTTTGAAAGTGCCAGTGTACAAAACCTGAAGCTGCAGTCTGCCCACTCTTTCTGCAGGTGCAATGTAGCAATGACAAACCAGTGTGAGCTCTGGGGCAGGCAGAGGTTTGGTGTGGTGCAGGGCCAAGACACAACAGTGTTGGTCCAAATGACCTTGGCTCCAGGTGGTGAATAGCTCCCATGTCTCTGCAGGTGGCACCTGTCCTGGAGTTCCCTGGAACTGAGACAGCTGCCCAGCTCCAGCCTCTCTTTCAACAGCACTGAAGGGACAGATTTACACGGCTCTGCCCTTAGATGTGAGCCCACTGCCTGGTGTGTCCTATCCAGTTTGAGTTTCCCATAGGGAAGAATGAATATGATGTGGTAAACCTTGACTTTCCTTAGTCAGCGAAGTGTGTTGGTTGATACATTTTTCATGCTTCCTACTTATTTACCGACAAATTCTTGTGGGGAAAACCTCTTGCGAAGCTGCAGAGTGCACCAACTGACATTGCTATGCCTTGTCTTACTAGAAGTAGCATCTACTTGCTCACTTATGACAAAAAATCTGAATTACGTTTTAGCAAGTGGTAAGGTTCCCTTGGGCAAAAATCTCACTTGAGGAATGGAAAGGGACAGGAAGATGGTAGCTCTCCTGGGTAATCATATGATGAGCTAAATTCGAAACGGTTGTAATTTAGCAAAAAAAGATTAATTTCAACCATTCATTGTTTGGAGTTTATAAAATGGGCAGAGGAGGAGGCCAAGAGAACAACTAGGAGAAAGCCAAGAGCAGCTTTTACAGTACTTACCTGTAAATTATTTCCACCAGTATACAAATATGCCATGACTGTAATTTCATCTTTGAGTTTTGGTAACATAAACCAAAGTCTTGAGCATCACTGCCACAGTTGCTGCTTGCACCAGAATCCCAACCAGGAATTAGAAACTTGTGCAGGGATGAGCACATATTCCTTCTCATGTCCTCTCTACCCTTTTAAAGGAGTCTGGATTAAACACAAACATAATATTTTCATATATTAATAGAATGCATAAAAAAGATAATTTTTTGGCTGCCTATGTTGTTTGCACTGTTGTTCCAGTAAAGGTGTCAGTATTAGGAATATACAGAACTGGAATGACTTTTCTGATGTGTTGGTTATTAGAATAGGTATAGGCCCATATCGTATGGAAGAGGAAGTGCTTCTTCAAATTATAGTGACTGATCTTACATTTTAATGCTTCTGACTATATATGCACTTGCTTTTATTACAGCATAAAGTAGTTTTCCATGGTACAACCAAGAGAAATACAGCATATGTGTGTGTATTTATCACATTTGTTGCTGATATACTTCTGGTGAAAATTAGGCCTAGAAATAGGACAATGAATACTAGGGCAATGTGACAAGTAAACTTAGAACAAGAGAGAGTAAGCTGCTATGTGGGACTGAACTTTGTACAGGAGTTTTCTTTTTAAGGGTATAAGGATAAATCTGAAACAATTCCACAGAATTTATTGAGCTGAAAAACAAACATAAAACTGAGGCAAATAAAGCCCTAACTCAGTTCTTGCCAGTTTGGGGGAGAATTTTTGGAGACTGCAATTTAGGGCTCATTCTCATAAGAATGTATATTCA
Organism: Acanthisitta chloris; assembly: GCF_000695815.1. Lineage (NCBI taxonomy): Eukaryota > Metazoa > Chordata > Aves > Passeriformes > Acanthisittidae > Acanthisitta > Acanthisitta chloris. The sequence goes on along the minus strand of NW_008691739.1, from coordinate 22,219 downwards.
GATATAACTGTTTGTAGCTGAAGTCCAAGCCCAGGAATAAAACCAGTGTGTGGTCTGAATTTAGATGAATTAATTAATTAAATCTGTAGTTATAAAAAAATTGGAAATAGTCTAAATTTTGAGGAAAACAACCATTATTCAAGTCTCACTTTAATGTAGTCCTTGCCAATTTGCCTTCCATAACAGATGTTACTTCTCTTGACAGTTTATTGTGGCCAAACCTGTTATTTCTAGCCAGAAAAATGAATAAATTATTAAAGCTATAATGGAAGAAGATGCATGTTTTTGTCAGTGCAAAGGCTTACTTTTTCCCCAGGGTGATGCTGGTTGCACAGAAGGTTGAGTGCCTGCTCATGTGTGTGTGCAGACACACACCACCATTTGCCTTGTTATTCGTGCGCGGTCTTTAGCTTAGGACATGTTTGTTTACATTTTTGCTCTTGTAGCTTTTCTTTTTTGTCTCCTCTGAAGTCTGTTTTCTCTCTGCCATTTCTGTTCCATTCCAAGCCAGTTTGGAACATTTTGTCAGAGTTTGGTCTGATGGCCCATTCTGTCCTCTTGCATCTTTACATTGTACAACTTGACATCTCAGTTCTTGGCCCTTCTTTATGTTGTCCAACTTCTTTCCTCGACTGAAGGGTGCACCCTGCTCAGTAGGGCAGAGTTCTTTGAATCCTGAAGTCCTGCTTTTGGAAGATATTATCAGACTCCTCCCCTCAATATCAAAATACCTTTAATAAGAACTTGCTAGTAAAGCAGAGTTGCAGCCTGCTGAAGGTATCATTGTTTGGAATATATAGAAAATTACAATTACAAAATAATTTACTAATTTTTATTTTTCCCTCTCAGAGATTCTAAGCAGGTCATTACACTGCTTTATTTGTGACAGCAGCAAGAATTTTAGCATGGTAGAATATTCTGGAAGTAAGCAAAATTGCCACATAATATTGCTTTTTGTAGGGTTTAGTGTTATCACAGCCAGCCACAGAGAAAGTACTTGCTTTTAGTGGACAATGGTTGCATAAAACAGAAGTGCTAATGCCTAAAGGAATGTTCCTGAGGGAGTTTTATTGCCACACCACTGTGCCCAAATTTCCCTCTGCTATTGAAAGAATGACCAATCCCTATGTATTTCACTCTTAAATCAGGAAAAGGATCCATGGCCTTTGAGTACACACTGTCCTCAGAAAGCTTGTCTTCTCTGAGCCCATAGTGTATCTTTCTGTCTTCTCCAGTGTCCTCTCAGAGGTTTCACAGCCACACACATACAAGAAACATGCAGAGGCTGAAACCATCTTCACTCAGTTCCACGAGAAGACCAATGATTTCAGTAGAAATACCAAGGAGTTGAGATATTTTTCCAGAAGCCATTGGGAGATGGGTCCAGTGAGAAGTAAGGATTTTGCAGATGTAAAAGCAAATTTCAGTTCTCAGATTCATGGACAGGATGTGACTTTCATCATGATGATTTCTTCATCTGTGCTGAGCTGCCAGGATGCTTCTGTCCAGGCTCTGGTCATACAGGTACAGCTGAGCACTGGGGCTGAGCACTGCCTTGAGGATCTGAAAACAAGATGCTGGCAGTGGTTTGCAAGAGTGACCAGAACCCTTCTGGCCAAAATGATCTGTGTAAAAGTAAGACATTATTCTTACCAGTAAGACTTTTCAGATTCCCTTTGTTACAATTACTTTCACAACATGACAGAAAAGACATGCTGCTAAGAATGAACTTGATGCTTATACTGTATTATAATAAAATTGAGGATAATTTTCCATAGAAAGAGAGAGCAAAAAGAAACGTTTCTTTCTTTACAGATGACATAGCAAACTACCAGCTGTTCAGGCTGCCATCAGTTCTGTACTGCTGTGTTACATGGGAAGGAGGCAAAGGTTTCATGAGCTTTGAAACCTTTAATTTCTCTAAGAAGCTCATTTTGCGTTATTTGTAATTTTACACATTTCATGGCTTTTCACAATCTTACTTGCATTTGAATGCAGTTTCTGTGTGTGTTAAATATAGCCTTTTTAAGTAAGTGACATTTCCTGTTTTTTAGTCAGTGACAAATTATGATTGTCAAAGTAAGGATCTTAAAAATACTGAATGACATGCATGATAGGCCAGTGAAAATAGGCATCTTGGTGTTTTACCTCTTCTAAGGTGTTCGAGCACGATGTAGTCCATATTCAAGGTGTCAGCAAAGACACCACAGGATTTCTGGCAATAGGCATTGTTGTGTTTATCCTCTTTGTGCCATTTCCTAAAAGCTGGAGTCATGACTTGAGTTCAGTGTGTTCTTGTGTACCATGGCAAGAGACAGTCTTTGCCCCAAAGGGTTTGTGGTCAAAGCCAATCTTACTCTTACTTTTTATTTTATTTTATTTCTGGAATATTATAGATAAGAATAAATTGTACTACCAATGGTGCATACAGTTTCTCTTGATTTCACTGGAGAACCACTGAGCATTTACACTGAACTATTTTTTTATCAGGTTTTGGAAGCATTTAACCCTAAATTGTCTGTTTCTATCCTACAGCTATTCATACAAGGAACCACCAAGAACTACAGTATACT
>NW_008691739.1:0-19632 GCF_000695815.1 Acanthisitta chloris | reverse complement strand
TGAACCAATTTTTTTCCCCTCTGTATGCCAAGGCAACAGATTTTACTTTATTTGGCGTGTGAAAGATCAAGGGAAAACTGTTCAAAATTTATAGTAAAAAATCATTGACCATCATTAACATCACAGATAGGTGTGGGCCCACATTAAGTGAAAAAAATCCAATCCAGACTTGCACACATTTAAGCTCAAAGATGATTGTAAGTAGTATAACATGTCTGTATTGCATATTGCCTTATCTTGTTAATGTCAGCCTGAAAGCATTCCAGGCAAATCTGTTCAGAAAAAGAGCACAGTATGTACAAGTCTCTCTAATCTAAACAAGATCGGATGCTTTTACAGGTATGCAGTTTACAAGGCATGGAACATATGCTGAGTGAGGAAAACAAAAGAATTCGTGATTATGTAGCAGTCAACCATCTGAATAAACAAGGATGCTGTGGACAAATATCTCTCATCCCTTAAATGATCATAGAGTGCAAATTAAACCTGAGTTTTCAGAAGGATTTATTAATGCATTTAGATGACTTTGTGCTTCTAATGCCATTGTTTTATATCCATTAGAAATATTATTCAGGGGATATGAGACATTCAGTATAGTTTGTACACACAACAAGGAAAAGTCTTAAAAAACTAATAAAAAAGTCTTAATAGACTGTAATTATAACAGTGTCTCAAACAAAAAACCCAACACTCCTAATCCTCCAAATACAACCTGATTGTAACTATGTTTGCCAGCCGTTCACATGGAAATGGGCCAGAATTCACCATTTAAAGAATATCTAATTAATGCTATTTTGCAACAGATGTCAAACTTTTTTTTTCTAGACCCAAGTGCCTATAACTTTTATCTTGTATTAAACATGTCCTTGGAATCCCATTCTTTACCTCTGTTTTTCTGCAGTCCAACCAAAACTTGCCATAAAGGAATAGCTGTGAATCACCCTGATGTTCAGATGTGCAAAAGTCAGAGCAGGCAGCAGCATATGGGGGACCAGAGCTGAGCCCCAGGACTGCTGTGGGGTATGTAATACATGATCTGGGTCACAGCCAGTTGCTTGCTTCTGCTGCACTAATTTAGCTCTGTGGCCTCCTGGGGTCTTAGGACAAAAGGAGGCCAAGGGCATAAGACTGTGGTAATTGTTTTGCCTCAGTTTTGTCCATTTATGGGCCAGTTAGTTCTGCCTGTACACTCCTATGGCTTTTATACCACTCTCATTCCTGATCACTGCAGAGAGGCTGTTTGGGGCAAGCCCATGTTTTAGCCAGGCAAAGCAAAGTGAGTCAGCCGTAGCCTACATGGCAGCGCTGAGCTGTGTCTCAGCAGAGCTAGTGACGTGGCCCAGGCCTCCCACTGCAGGTAATTTTGTTCTGCAGTCAAGAGAATTTGTTGCATTTCACCCGCCCCCAGTGAGTTCCCTCTGCTGCCCCAGCTCCCCGCGCCGAGCTGCTGTGCGGGCACTCTGAGGTTGGCACTGGCAGTGCTGCTCACAGCCAGTTCAGGGGTCCTGTTTGAGCTGTGCTTGCCAGGGACTTGCACATCATGCACTACCACACCTACCAAAGCCGCAGGTAAACAACGTGCACAGGGAATTATTCACATGGGTGTCTGAGGAATTTTGCAGAGAAGCCCCATTTTACAGCCTCAGACATAAAAAACCCCACACCCAACCATAAGAATAACGACAAGGAACGTGAAGGAGATGAAAACAGGAGAGATAGCAGAGAATGCAGTGATAGGGGAGGCAGCTCTGAAGTGCTGCATGGCTTTGTTTTTTCTCTCATCATACCTGCTGTCTAACCTGCGGCTCTTCCACAAAGAAATAAAATACATTTAGCTTGTGGAAGTAAGGAGAGAAAGTTTTGAGATGGATATGGCCCTATACCTCTTGCTTTGCATAGGGCCCAAAAGTCTAAGGATAACAGTGTGAGGCACAGGATGACACGGTGGAGTGAAGCACAGAGATGGGCATGGAGGTATGCTCAGCAGGGAAAGCTTGATATTATTAAAACAAAGTAGTGTAACAGAAGGCATGTGTGCATGTATCTGTATGCACATACCTGACCTTGCCCCCAAAAATATTCTGAACAGAATTTTGCGAGTGTGACCATAGATTTAAAAGCTCCAGGAAAAACTTGTTCTTTCCTTCTCTAGACCTTACTCTGCTTTTGTTTTCATCTGTGAAAGGAAGGTGAAACAAAAGCAGACTCAATGCATCTTGTAGTGGGAGGAGGATGGTTCTTCTACAGACTGACAGCACTGGCTAAGGCTGATGTTAATGAACTCCCTTTGGTTTTTTTATTGATGCTTTTCAATATCCTTTGGGTAGAGACTAAAATATTTGAAGCTGCCAGATGACATGGAGAAAATAAAATTTGGTGTGTACAATCTATATGGATATTTTAAAAGGCTGATTTCTGGACTCTAAAGTCTCTTCAACTGAGACCTTAAAAAAGTGCTTTGACCGGGAAAGCAAATGGTTCTTTATTTTGAGCTTCCCAGCTTTTGTTGGCTTAAAATGTACACAAGCATAATGAAAAGGTTTGGCATATACCAAATCACTTTAAAATTTGGCATAAAAATCTGAAGCATTTACTTTCTGTAAAGAATTTGTTAATTTTTAGGAGCAATCCTTTCCCTTCCCCCCCCCCAATTTATATGAATGAATGGGGAGAATTTAAAAACTGAATGCTTTATGATGATGGGATAGTTTGCTTGATGTTTCTCAACAAATACTGAATTCTTGGTTTCAAGCTATTTTCCTAGCTTGAATGAATTTTTATGGTTACATCACAAACCCTTGAAAAGCATAGTTTATAGGGAAAAGGGTGACACAACCTTAGTTACGCTATATCATGAGTTGCCATTCTAAAAAAAAAAAATAATTGTTAACTCCTTCTGGGAACCTGTGACTATATTGTGATGTTTGTGCACCATCTGTTTGATTATATCCCAAAAAACGTGATGGTGAAACATTTGTAGTCTAAGTGTCAGTTTAATTTATCAGCTCCATGAACTACAAACACAGACACATACCTACGCAGCTAATCAATCTAGACTTCATTTGTCAGTACAGAGCATTTCATTTGGAGAGGAGAGAACAAATGCATATGTTTAGTGTGGTTAACTTTGGAATGAGAAGGCTTTTCCTGGTTTATATGTTTTCCCTGGGCTATAAGTTCGGTTTGGTAACAAAATTTACAATTGATGAGTCAAGCTCTTGGGAATACTGATGTTGGCTTAATCATGACTTTTCAAGTGTAAAGACTTGGAAAATTTTGAATTAGTCTCTAGACTTTGAGGCTATTAGGATTTGTGTCTCAAAATCCAAAGAAAACAAAAAAATACCTTTAAAACATAGCTATGACTTTACTGAACTAACAGCCGTCCAGGAGCTGGGACTCGGAACAAGTTCTAACAATTCAAAAGTATTCTTAAAGCAAACACTTTCAGGTTGGATAATCAGGGTCTGCCCCCTGACATCACTGGTGTGTATCAGATAGTAGCTCGAACTGCAGTTTTTAACCATTTCCCACCTTTCACCACTGCACTTCCACCACGCACACTCTGAGTGCTTGTGGGCTGGGAAGCTGGCAAGACTGCAGATACAGGGAAATTTTATTGGTTTAGTAGAGCTATCAAAAGTTATTGGCCAAAGAAATCTCGGCAGCTGAGGATGAATCTGTTAGAATTACTGGCTAAAAAAAAGCAAAAAGGGTCTTCCTCTCCAATCTCTACAGACAAGGAATGAGTGAAGCACAGGGATTTCAGTTAAAGTTAATGCCATGTTAGCTGATGCACAGGCAGCTTCAATTCTCTTTAATTAGTGCAGTGTTAAGTGACAAAGTATTTAATCAGCAAGCTAACAAGTGCAGCAGCTGATTGCTCTGTGCATCCACTTGTGTGGGGGTGTGACTGAAAAAAGTAAATAAAATTACTTTCCTTGCTTTAAATGAAATGGGATCCCTAATTTTATTATAGCTTCAATCGGTTTAGAGGCATGATAGAGCAATGAAAATTGATTCTATCCTGTTTTATTCCTTTAACAAAGTATTTCATTTAAGAAGCTAATACTGTAACTTAACTGTTTAGCTTCTCAAGGTATGAATTTAGGTCTTATTTCCACAGCATGTCTGTCAAGGGAATGATCCAGCAGTCTTATCTTGATGTTGTACTGTTGTATTTAAAGCACATGTATTTCTACTTGCCACTGATCAGATTGAAGATTGAGCCCTCTTTTCTTAGAAAGGTCTAGAAATCATGATCCAAGTACATAAGCTTATTAACTTTCAGTATTGCAATTCATTACATCAAGGTCTTAAGATAAATACTGTGAAAACCCTCTAACTGCTACGAGCCACTTACTGGCTTAGTAATGCACATTACCATCAACACATCACCCTGCACTACACTCTCTGCTGTGGTCCCATTGAGTAAGGTCCAGTTTGTGATTTCTGCCTTAGATCCAAGGCACTCTGCATAGAGCTTGCAGTTTTCTGTGAGACTGTCACTCTAATGCACTGAACCAAGAATGTATTAACTGGCAGAGAGTGGCTGATGTGGTCCTTTATTGTCACCATGCTCATGTGTCCCACACATGTAAGCTGCAAACAGCCTGTAGACCTGTTAATTTTCAATGTAATTAGTTCCAAGTGGAATTATTGCTGTACCTGGAGCTCCAGGAGCAGAAGGAACCACGTGTGTTAGGTACCCATGGATCAGAAAGGCAAACATTGTCTTAAGCAATTTCTGAAACTAAGTCAGATAGGAAGCAATGGAGATAGGTGGAAGAGCTCAGAGAATTAGTGAGTCTGTATTCATTTGTATGGGCAGCAGTGTGAGAACAGTAGGAACTCAAATGGTCTTTGAAGTAAATGAACCTACTATTTTAGTATTAGCTAACTGCTTTACCTATTCAAGAACTTCCTCTGTAAGCCTCTACAGAAGGAGAAAAGACTTTTCAATTAATGAGTAAAACACATGACTCACAAATGCGAAGTGACCCTTCCTAGCTGAGTGGCAAAAATCCTAAATATTCATTGAGATTTTCTTCACTGGTTTCAAAGAGCTCACAATTTCAGCCATAGTCAATAATTTGTAGTAGAGGCCATCCCAGAAACACAATTTGAGGCCAGAATTGGGGGCTGAAATAACTCAGGTGTCAGGGCTGTGAATAGGTGGTTTATGGAGGAGAGTGGTGAGACCATACCACCACCACCCAGCCCTGGGAGCAGTGGAGTTGGGCACATCTCCACAGCTCTTCCTATGTCCATGTGTGAGACAGTGGAAATCACCAAAAATTGGTAGGGCTTTCTCCACTCTTTAGCAACAGTGGCACTCCTGGGAGCTTAGTTTTTTAATTTACAGTAGAGTGCTGAGAGAGGTTAGCTTGAGAAGACAGACATGGAAAACAGACCCTTGAATATGAAGTTGACAGGCTTTATTTAGAAAGCTGGCATATGTACCGGCTGCATTCATATCTGCAGTGTTCCCCAACTTGACAGGCAATCTAGAGTATGGTGTATATTAAAGAGAAGTAGTTTTGGACTCAGATTTTGATTCCCTTCATACAATTCCTGTAACACTGAACATTTTTAGACAAGTACTGGCTTTGTTTTTCAATAAAGACTACAGATTTAGCTTCTCTCATGGCTTTTTATTTAACAGCTCACTGAAAAAACTTGTGCTTTAGCATAAGTCTGGCTGCCTAGTTAGGCAAGTAAAATAGCATCAGAGTTGATCATAAAGCCCTGCCTGAAAAGACTATAGGAATGCATGACAAAGTTTTTTATGGTTTTAATTTAATCTCAGAAATAATATCCAGCAAGTAGAATATGCTACATAACTACATAAACAATATTCTCATATTCAGAATTCCTTTGAATTTCTCAGTGACCTTAGGAGAATGGGTTGATACTGCAGGTTTTCTTAGACTAATGCCACTCCTCTGAGATGACAAAGCAAACAGCCTGCTCATGGGACCTAATGTTGAGTTACATCATCTTAGCCACAAAGAAATGTATATATAAAAAATATGTGATGGAAACTCACATACTATGGACCTCAGTTCAAGTCCTGAGTCAACAAAATATCTTTGGGAGAGCACTTAAACACAGTGTGCCTGTTTACATGCTTCCCTGAGGGGAGGTGTGCTACAAAACATGGGAATGTTCTTTCTTGAACCAAGATAGAAGAAAATATATGTAGTATTGCTTGTAAATCTTCCTAGAATGGGAAAAATTAGGAAACCTAAAAGAACCTGACAGACATAACTGTTGTAGTGTAGTGGTCCAGTGTCAAGTTGTTGCTAGATCTGTGTAATGAATAGTACCAGGTTGCACTTTAAATGTTGCAATTTAAAAAATCTCTTTCAGTTCTTAAAGACGTGGTTCCCACAGAAGTCTTCCCTTGTGTGTAGAAGTGTTACTGAAGAACACTTATCAGATAACTTCTTAATCTGGTGCATAAATGCTCATGGAATATGTGATTGCACACAAAGCATACCAACACCGTTGTGATGCTCCTTCATAATCATGGAAGCAGAGGAGCAGCTGCTGGGAAAGCGATAGATCCTGGGAAAGCAGCTGAACAGGTCTGTAGATTACCTTAAATTGGTCCCAATGGTTAAACATTATTAACTGTTTTAGAGTTACTATGAGATAATTTTTGTAAAGTAGCAAACGGAAAAGTCTTCTGCAACCTTAAACTTAAACCAAACTCAGATATGGCCAAAAATCAAATACAAATAAATGGAAGCTAAAATTTTATTATGCAAGTTACAACAATTTGAGTTTCCTGTTACTCACTGTAATATTTTCTTTCTTGGACTGATGCAAACTTATTAATATATCCCATGAGTTTTACAGCTCTCTTACAGATCTTCATTATATTGATTCAGTGAGTGCAAGCATGAAAAGAACAAAGAATATGAATATGGCAAAACCTGATTATTAGGATTTCCCCCAAAGTAGGACCTTAATGTATGTAAATTGTCTGCCCAGGTGGTAAAGGCTTTTAGCCCAGGAGATAACAACACCCAAAGTCTGGCAGCCAATTTACTCACTCAAGGTGCAGATGGGGCTGACTTTGCTGTGGCCAATCAGGCCATTTCCCAAGTAATATTAGGGAATCCTCAATGCAATTGTTGCCAAGTTAGAGGTTTTAAAAATGGGCTTTAGAAAGCAAAGATTTTGGAAAAAAACCCCAAAAAACTAACACTCTTTGGAGTATAAACTGTTCGAACTTCTGGATGTAGCTATGAAGCCTGAATTGCTGGAGGAGTTACAGAAAGCTGATTGTTTATTGACTGGTAAGTGAAATGAGCTTGTAATTTTAATCCAAACCTCACAAGTGTGTGTTCAGATAATAAATCCTACAGCAACTACTACTCCTGTTTTGGTAATCTTAAGAGAAAGTTGCCGTGAATTGTAGGTTAGGAATTAGGTTGAAATACAGAAAATAAGGGTCAAAGATCACACTGCCAAGAAGGTGTCCAGTTTCATTTGTCCACTAGGTGCTGTTTCTGTTTATAGCCAAAGATTGCTTGTAGTAAGACAAAAGGAATGGTTTTCTGTGGAGGAGCATGCTGCTGCATGGTCTGAAAGGTCTTAAATCAGACTCTAGGAATGTGAAGAGTTATTCTCCAGCAGGAGAGCAGAGCTTGTGGAGAACCCTGGACTAGGAGAGACAGTTTTAACAGTGTTTTGCCTGTTAGCAATATAAATGCCCTATCTCTTTTCTGTGGACTAACTGAGTTCTGGCTGGACTAGCCATGCAGATGTATGGTATCTCAGTGGTTTCATTACACTGCCTGCTGTGCAAGCCTTGGAGCTGGTTTTCACTGAAAACTGAATACAGCAACACAGCGAACATAGATGCAAATAGAAGTGAGAAGTACATATGGAAATTATAATTTTGGAGTGATCCTTCTCTGGGTTTTATGGCTCTTGCTGTATTGCATTGGAACACCACTGGTATGTAGGAAGTATTTTTAATATATACTTGGTTTTCCTTGGTTAAAATGAAAGGTTTAACATAGCATGTTAATCTGTGCATATGGACAAAAATGAGTAAACAGAAGGGGGACAAGGACAGGGAAAGGGGAGAAAAGAGAATCTCTGAAGAAGCTCAGGAGCTTTCCAGAGAACAAATAGTATGATCTACTTTGTGGCTAAACTGATTAGCTCTCTTATAATCACATCTCAGCTGATGAACTTTGTGATCTTCGTCTGTAGAGCCCTCTATGGCTGTTCTATTTCATTCTTTAAGAAGATTAAGTGGGTAATCCTGAAGCTCCACAAAACCACCTGTTGTTTGGGCTGCTGCATAATACGGCTTTTGAGGCAATCCTTTGACAGTTCAGTAGTAGGATTGTGAATAGGCTCACTTATTTGTGTACCTGCTGGTTCCAGTCTCCATGTGCTGCATGACACAGTGTGTTAGGTTTCTAGCAGCATAGGTAGCTGACTCTTAGGAAAACTGGGCCCAATCAACCTGTCCTCTGTCCTGCATTCCCTTCCCAAAGGACAGTTTGTGTCTGCAGCAATGCTGCTTTCATTGCTGTAATGATTTTTGCAGAGGGTCTGTCTCTTCACCATCTGGCTGTTCCAGGGTTTAAAATGCACCAGGTGTTGGTAAATTCATCCACTTCATTAGGAAGGGTCCCTTGCAGCATGTATGGAACATAATTATTAAAGAAAACCAAAAATGACCTAAAAAGAAAAATGCATTGGAAAGAGAGAGAGGTAAAACCAGGAAAGTCATTCAGCTGCAGGTTGAGCTGTAAACAACAACTGGGTCAAAATCCTTGCTCTACATAATCTGCTGAGACACAATGGCAGCCGTGCTGGCTGGGATGAATTCCTGTAAGACACACTGTCTGACCATCCTACTCAAATGTCACTCACTGCAAGTGAAATTCCTAAATTTAAACTCACAACCTTCACTCTGGAGAAATAGGAACCTTTTTCCCCCCTGAACTGTTCAGAAGCCTACAATGATAGAATGTATTTGTAAGATATGAGTTGTATATCTTGGATTTCCTGTTTTTCTGCTCTGCCAATGTTATGGACACAGTCTAACAATATGTTAAGCTGGTGCTTAATTCTAAGTATTTTAATGATCTGATGGTAGTAGCCAGTAGTGTGGCTGTTTGTCTGCTTTGATTTAAAGATTTCCTTAAAAACATTGGTTACTTTGGCCTTCTCCACCACAGGTTAATACATTATGATTAAAAATGAATAAGTTCAGTTTTATCATCATCCACAAAACTGCCTCTGTCAATCCATTAATATGAGATTCTTCTCATCAGTATGTTTATTCTGTTCCATCTCCCCCCAGTGAAACCTGTGAGGGCAGGAAAAACAATTTTCAAGTTATAGAGGTATTTCAGGCAAAGGTCTTGTACTAAAAGTGTCTTATACTTAGTGGCTTTTCTTATAAAAATATAAGACAGACATTAAAGTAGTTGTCTGATGTTCTGCTTACACATCTGTCTTTCTGTCCTACTTGAAGTCCAGCAACCCTAAATCAGTGTGTTTCAGTCAGAGGGTTTTCCAGCATTGAGGGAATACATCCTGGGGGTAACAGTTGCACACTGCTCATGTCCTCCCTTTGGGCCATGGTGGCAGGTAGATCTGCAGCTATTTGCTGCAGTTTAGTTACAAACATAAGATTTTGTGAGCCCATGGGTGCTGAGAAAATCATGCAACAGCTTGTCATTGCTTTTCTGACTGTGGAAGTCTGCTTAAAAAAAAAAAAAAAATTAAAACAAATTGTAAACATATGGCTATTGTGATTGATTAATCTGTTTCTTCACGTTCCCTGGCAAGGAACGAAGGGGTCACCAGACTTGAGCATAGATAAGTCACTTCTGGTTGCCCTTCAATTTCATCTCTAGTAATCACCATTAGTGTTGGTGCAGCTTAATTGAATGTTTTATATTGCAAAATGGATCTGTATGATTAGCAGTTTTCATGCTTGAAATGGCTCAGTAAAAAAGAATCATCTGAAAAATGTTTTGACAGGGTGTCTTAAGTGGCAGAGTGAGGGACTAAAACAAAAGATTGCTGTTGTGAGAATCAATTTGATCAGTGGTGCTAAGGGTAGATGCAAAATGGATTAATCATCCCATTCCTGACAGTGTGTGGTGCAGAGAGGGTTAATTACAGAGTAGTGTTTCACAGTGCTCTTCTGGCTGAGGAAGCTCAAGGTAACAAAATGTAGGGATATGGTTTGATTGACAGTTTATTAATCAAGGCATTGATTGTTTCCTGCCATTTAGCTTCAAGACAGGTTGTTGAGTAAAGGGGAAGTGTCTAATTAAAATTCCTTTGTGGTGCGATTCCCCTAGAGAGGCATGAAACCAACAGTTGAGACAGCAGGAGAGTTTAAAAATACTGTTTTCTAGGATTTCCAAGTACCTGTTTTGCATGATCAATTTAGAAACCTAGTTCTGGGGTTTCGTCCTTCAATGTAGTTGCCTAGGTGTAGCTGCCCTGGGAAGTTTCAAGGCAGGCACATGCCTCTCTTTTCTTTTTGGCTTTTGGCTAAAGGCTTTGTATTTTCTAATGGCAGCTTGCCAGGGGAGAGCATTGGCATACTGGACCTTCTCTCAAGAAAAGAGTAAACAAAGCAGGGAATTTGCTCTAGTTTTAGTTGACAAGGTGAGTTTGGGTTGTTGATGGTTTCTTTTCTTCCCCAGAAATTCATTCATAAATTTAAGAGTGGAAGGGAGCTTAGCTGCCTTATCTGTCTGAAGGGTATAAGCTATGACACAGGCAAACAGCTATTTGCTTGTAGCAGTTGTACGAACAACAGCATTTGTGAAATGTTAATAAAGATTGAAAACTCTCCCACTCCAACAAGTCAGCATGCTGTAGCTCAGCCTTGTGGCTGCTCCCATTGTACTGCTAGTAATTTTCTGTCCAGTAGTCTCTGTAAGCCCAATTTTCTCTATATTGCAGATGTCTCTTCCTGTGTTACTCAAAAAAGAATTACACTGATTCTTTCCCAGCCTTCCTGCCTCCCAAAGGAAGTGTTAGACTAACTAGGCTGTCACAGGGATAGTAAAATCCCAAATGTTTTGTGTGAAGATGGCTTTTAAAGCGTAAATTAAGGCTGAGTAAGCACAACTTTTTAGCTTTTATAAGCCTCTATTGCTCATCTTGTACAGTAAATAAAACCTTTTCCTAGTAGAGAACTCTAAATTGTATCTCTCAGAATTGCAGAAGAGTTGTGGCATCATGTTCCAAAGTACTGAGACACAGCTATGACACCCTCACAGAAAGAGCTGTTCTAGACACAAAAAGCACTATAGAAAAGTTGACTTTTCCCCCATGAATTACTAGTTCCTATTCTTTAGCTGACCGTATTTTGTATTGCAATGATATATAAGGATAAAGACCCATGAGAGCAAAAGTGATTTTAACTACATTTAATACAGGTATTTGCATATTCCAGATGATAAAAGGATCAAGTGAGACTTATTTTAGATCAGTGTAAAAGGATCTTTCAATATTGTGGTCACTAATTCCAGATATTACATAAAATACTTGGACATCAAGCAATTTTTCTTCATGCCTAGTTATTTCTAGAAGTTGGCTGCAGTGGCATTGAAGTGTTTATTGGAAATAGGAGGAAAATCAGAGTTGTATGTCTTGAGGCAGTGAGAAAAGTCACCTCTTACTGAAACAAGGCCTGGACAGATGATGAAAATGTTACCAGATACTTATTTCCTGAGAAAGTATTTGTCTGTGGAGAATCTGTATTCTTTAACAGGATAATTTCTGATTTTTTTTTTTTTGTGCAATGCTCTCATGAGAATGAAAGTTTAGCACAAGCTACAATCCTTCTAACTGTATAGGGGCTCTGATACAAAGCAGCAGATACAGCTACTTCACTGGCAGGCACTGCTATGCACAGACCTGCTGTTAAGTCTTCTTTTCTCTAAAAGAGGTAGCAAGGTAGCAAACCTCCCTTGGAGCATAAGTGATATAGAGAAGAACAAGTCATAGAAAGATCTGGAGTTATCCGAGTATCTATAAGTGCTTTCTTTTAATTTACTATTTTATTAATGCAAAATGGACTTCAGTCCCAAATGTGGCACACAAATCATTTGACTACATTTGGGAATGATGTGAATAACTCTGTGGTATGATTTATTAAGTGCCATTGGAAGCAATTTTGGTTTAATCAGAAATCATAGTAAATATGTAATTAAAAAGTTCTCAAAATGTATGGGTTAAAATGTCGCATAATATTGGTTTGTAATAGCTTCATTTGTCCATTCTGTACTTGGAGTTGTATGGCAGGGCACAATCACATGTATAGGGCAGTGATTTATGGAACTGTGAGCAGACACTAATGAGAAAAAGCTTTTAAAATAAAGACTTCTATTATATCATTTATGTAGCTATGCCCATAAAGGTCAAAAAAGAAAAGACTGAACAGATAGTTTCTAGGCTTAAATTTGAAAGTGTCCAAGCTTATACCCTTATGGATTTAAGAATTATAGAAGGAAGAAGTTGACAACAAATTTAGTGGAAAGCTATATCTTGCTAAGTGGCACTTCAAAACTGGTATTAATTCTAAAAGCTAAAGTCAAACTTGCCTTTTCCCTCCCTTTCTTGAGCAATGAGGAGTTTGGTCTTCAGCTAGTGTTTGTTTTATTTTGTGTTGTAGATAAAAAGATACCACTTGCATGCAGTATAGAGGCATTGGTCAGGGAGAAGCCTGTGTTATTTAATACAATGCAGCTCATGGTATCAGTACACAGTGAAGGAGCACAAAGTTTTTAATAAATAATTCATCTAAAGTATTTTTGTGGTAGTGAATGCAATGCCCAGCTCTGACCAATACAAGCCAGTCCAGCAGTGTTGATATGAAAAGAACAGGATTGACTTGCATCTGCTGCAGAGATAATACAGCCCAGCATCTTAGCATCAGCTCTAGTAGATGGGTGGAATAGCAGTGTAGTAACATAGGAAGGAACTGACAACCTGGAAACCAGCTCTGCACACAAGTAGCAAACAGCTGCTGAGACAATACTGCTGTCTGTTTGCCCCAAGTTCTGTGGACCTTCTGCCATGCCTGTCTGGTGGGAGTGAGCTGGGTTTGAACCATATCGAAGGTCCTTGCTGCCATTAGCAGTTGAGTCTTTATGAAAAAGTCCTGCTTTGCTTTTGAGTTGAAAACAGTTTTGCTAATGACAAAAGTAAAAGTGAGGAAGCAAAATCTTATAAATAACACTTCTAGGGGACAACTTCAGCAGCAAGCAAAATCTTACAGGAGAATCAGGTCATCTGCTGTCTAGGTACTTTCATGTACAAATAGATTCCCAATTCTTGAATTTCAGTTTACCAAGGCATGTAATGCTAAGTGTGTTGTTTTTCTGACTGACATGTAATAACTGACTCAATAATATTGTACTGTTACCAGACAACTGTTCCTAAGAGTATTGCAGGGCACACTATGTATTTAATATGGTTTTTGTAAGTAATGCTTCAAACATTACAGTGCTATTCCAACTGCTAGCTCAAAGTGGGGCCAACTTGGGCTCTCTCTTCAAGAGGGCCTTGAATGAGGGTAGGTAAACATCTATGTATTGCAGAAACTAAATAAGCTTCTACCATACTTTCTTCAAAATTCTATAAAAACGAAAAACAAGAGAGCTGTATTCAAGGACTAGTGGACTCTCAAACCTGAATTTAAATGGGGATGGAATAAGAGGGTTTTTTTTTACATTGCTTTTAGCAGCAGTATTGGATGGAAGCTATCTGGGAAACTGTAGTAAACCAGGAATATAACACTCATTGTTTTGCCAATTGATGGGGGTAACAGAAATGACTCTGACACCAATGAAGGGAATAGGCTTATTTTACTACTGGTAGTGAAGATGATATAAAAATGAATAATGCAATTATTTATACAGTTAGTTTACAAAGCTTTAATTCAAACAGCACAAACAACAAATACAATAAGCAAGGTAATGCACCTAATCATTGCTACATACAAGAAAGAATAGTGATTAAGAAACATACATCACCAATTACCCCAAATATATTACCACCATCCAGATCCACAGTCACTGGGGAGTCCCTGGTTGCCACAAGGATTTGGAGAGCCTTTCCCAGCAATTGGGAAGTCCTATGCAGTGCGTCCACTTGTAGGTGAAGTGTCCAAAGTCTCTGCAAGAGGGTCCAGTTTTTGTGGGCCAAATTGGCAACTCAGAACGACTAGCATATTTCTTATGGTTTTGTGAAGAAAAATCTGGCAGTACCCCTACCCAGACCAACCGAGACCAGGACTTGTCTAGAGCCTAGGGTGTAGTTGGTGGGGTTTCCTAAAATACCTTGCAAGCAGTTGCACAAGATCATGCAACAGTCATCAGTCTCGGAAGCATCTTGTTTATCATTAAAAACAGCTAACATAAAGGATTTGCTAAATCTTTGGGGGGACTGTCGATTTCCTGGAAGGCCTATCCAGCCTTGATAGACTGGAGAGTTGGGCTGATTCCAATGGGATGAGGTTTAACAAGGCCAAGTGCTGGTCCTGCACTTTGGCCATAACAATCCCATGCAGTGCTCCAGGCTGGGGACAGAGTTGCTGGAGAGTAGCCAAGCAGAAAGGGACCTGGGAGTTTGGATAGATAGAAAGCTGAACATGAGCCAGCAGTGTGCTCAGGGGGCCAAGAAGGCCAATGGCATCCTGGCCTGAATCAGAAACAGTGTGGCCAGCAGGACCAGGGAGGTGATTCTGCCCCTGGACTCTGCACTGGTAAGGCCACACCTTGAGTACTGTGTACAGTTCTGGGCCCCTCAGTTAAGGAAGGATTTTGAAGTGCTGGAGTGGGTCCAGAGAAGAGCAACGAGGCTGGTGAAGGGACTCAAGCACAAGTCCTATCTTACATCTTTGTAAGTACTTTGTATATCACCATAAAATTTAACTGAAGAAAATTTGGCTACAGGGCTGTGGAAAAACAGGCAGTAGGTAGATCTGAAAGTAGAGGTATGAGAACAAGTGAGGAAGCAGAGTCTGCCCTTACTTTGTCTGTCTCCACATGGATGCAGCAGAATTAGTGTTTCATGGACTGGGATGTGCTTCTTTGCTGCTCTGTGTACAGTGTGGGGTCAGGGTGATTTCAGGTACTAGTGGACTGACAGCTAGACAAGATCTGTAGCTCGCAGGTTCTTCCAATCTGCTGCCCTTTCTCTCTTCCCAAATGGTGCTCCTTCACTGTGTACTGATGCCGTGAGCTGCATGAAAGAGGGCAACTCCGCAGTTGCTCCAGTCAGTGCCACAGAGGCTATGAAGGGTTGATATGCACTGTTGTGGCTGTCAGCAGGTGAGTCTCCCTCACATGCCTCATGGTCTCCAGAGCTAATTTATTATGGTAAAGATAAGGAAGGAAGGATATGGTCATCCACCCATCAGCAGCTGGGCTGAATCAAGCATTTTGTTGAACAGGTCTACTCATTTCTGCTGGAAATAGAAACACGCAGTAAGCAAGAGAATAACATGATGGCTACTTCTAGATAGCAACAGTTAGGAGCAGAGGATACCTTCTCTTTTTACCTAGAGGCTGTCCAGCACATGATCTTCTGCTGCTCAGCAGCCAAACATTGTCACTTGGGGAACAGTATTTTGCCCTATTTCTCCAGAAGTCCTATTGGAAACTAGGCCAGGAATTACACTGCCTGGTATGTAAATTATGCATTAAGTAGTTCAAATGTTCTGTCCAAAAAATAAAAACTCTCATCCTTTCACAACAGGAATACAGAGCAGAATATTCAGGTAAAAGTAATTTATGATATTAATTATGGTATAAACCAACTTGTCAGCAGCTAGTTGTTTAAATTCCTTCTTCTCTTGGAAACTAGGCCAGGAATTACACTGCCTGGTATGTAAATTATGCATTAAGTAGTTCAAATGTTCTGTCCAAAAAATAAAAACTCTCATCCTTTCACAACAGGAATACAGAGCAGAATATTCAGGTAAAAGTAATTTATGATATTAATTATGGTATAAACCAACTTGTCAGCAGCTAGTTGTTTAAATTCCTTCTTCTCCATTCCAGACTTACCTGTAGGGATGAAATCACTGTAAGAAATACTCCTTCTGCTTGCTATATTCATCAGAAATAGAATGCTGCATGCGAACATTTAACTGTGTAATGAAAAAAGGATCTTGTATGCAATGATCTGGAGTATCAAGAGGTCAACTAGTTTTCTGAAATGAAGCTTAATCTTTACTGGCAACATTTAATATTAATTACTAATGCTCACACCTCTCACTATTAAAATCTGAACATTTATGCACATGATTGTGAGACATCTAATGGCTCAACGGCTTTATTTTTTTTCACTAGGTGCATTTCATTTTTGTTTTACCATGAGGAAACTGGACTTCTATTTATTATAGGCAGAATTGATTCAGAATAAATCCTGACAATTTGAGTTACTTCTGAGCTTTTGTATTTAATGGAAACACAGTATGAAATCCCTTTCCATGCTCCCTTTGTGGGAAGGGGGGATTTGACAGTAGGAGAATAGATATCACCACTAATGGAAGTGACTGCATGCAGGGTGGGACAGGCACGTGTCACTTAACTCTTTTTGCATCAGGACCCTTCAACAGCAGGCAAGTACCAGTACCCTCACAACACATACTTTTTAAGTGCAGGTCTGGTCTGGCTGCCTTACCAGAGATAAAGTAAGAGTGGCTCCAGCATGCAATATTAGCTGTTGTGATAAGTGTGCAAGATTCTTGGTATTGCTGCCTTTACACCAGGGGTTTCTGCAGACAAGATTTAGTCAACAGATAGTCAGATGTCCCTTCCCTAACCATCTCTTGATATCCCAAGGCAAGCTGAGGCCTGTATGGTAGGTGCAGATGCTGCATTCACAAAACAAGCATTGTTTGATTGATCTCTTCCTCATTGCCACAACAGCCTCATAGAACAGGCCCTGAGGTCTGGTGCTTGCTGGACTTTGGATGAAATGCTCAGTTGGGTGGGACAAGCATGGATGCCAACTAGATAATGTGTTTATTGCTGCAAAACTGGAAGGTGGTTACCAACTCATTTCACACAGGCTACTGGACAGACACAAACTGAATAGAATGGCATGAACTTGGTTTGGGATTTAAGTAAAAGAAAAGCCAATTTGTAATAATTGAGAAACAAAGCATAACTGGAATGTTGGCTGCTGAAGGAGGCTAGTGGAGGAGAGTGCAAAGCCTGGAGGGAATTCAGTATGGGTGAACAGTTATTGAAGCAGAGTTCAGAAGTGGTAGAGAGATGTGCAGCAGCAAGGAGAGAATAGAAAGAGTAGATGAACAGTCCTTGATAGGACTGTGACTATTAAAAGGCAAATTCTGCCATTTCTTGCCTGTCTGCCTTGCTTTTTTTCCCTCAGCATGAATAGTAGCTTAATAACTACTTTCATATCGGTAGTCCCCTGGCACAGGAGTATTATCAGGCTGGATAAGTTGTGAGGAATTCCAGACTCCTGAATGCAGAGTTGGCTCTGACCTCAGATGTGAAGCTTGGTCCTTGCCCCAGTGTAGCTAGTCACTCCTTCTCTTGGTACCAAGGGGAAGATTTCCTCTCATCACTTCTCTGACACTTTTCAGTCTTTCAGATTGTTTTGTAAATCATGGATGTTGTGAGTATATCTAAGCTGTCTAGAGCTCAGGCTCTTGTGCAAGGAAGATTGCTTGACAGGGGGAGAAATCCTTCATAGTCCTTACCCCTGCAATAACATCAGATAGTGAACAGGAAATGGTCTGGTAGTTAAAGCAGATGGTTTCTCAGCAAAGCCTTCTGTGTCTTGTATTTTTTTTTTAGTGAGACAAACCAGCTTTCCTGATATGACAGCTTCATTGCTGTGCCTCATGGAAACATGCTGCTATTTGTAATAATTTTACTTTGTAAGAATATTAGAGTGAATTGGTAAAGCAAAAAAGTAAACATCACTATGATTTGAGAGAGTCTTTTTGATTTTTTTCTTGGAGTGAGGGAAAGGGGGACATAAGTGATTGCCAATAGAAGCAATTTGTAAAACTACGCAGAGAATAATATCATTAAAATAGAGATAGACGTGTTCCTGCTTCTCCTGATTTTAACATATGCAGACTGTGAGCCAATGCAATTGCTAAAAGAGTGCTCCCCAAAAGGGCTGTTCTACATCTACATGGTTTGTAAATGACAGCAGCGAGGGGGAAAAATAATAAAGACAAACTTATTCCAGAAGACTGCACTAAGAGGTTTTAGAGTCTGAAAACAGGGTGCATGTCAATGAATGCAGAGCA
Organism: Acanthisitta chloris; assembly: GCF_000695815.1. Classification (NCBI taxonomy): domain Eukaryota; kingdom Metazoa; phylum Chordata; class Aves; order Passeriformes; family Acanthisittidae; genus Acanthisitta; species Acanthisitta chloris. Next base: position 1,325 of record NW_008691739.1, on the reverse strand, counting down.
CTAGTGTTATCAAAAGCCAGAGACTGCTGCTAACAGGGCTGCAGAGCTGGGAGATGTAGGAGTGGGCTGGCCTTCTGGGGAGTGGGGAGGCCAGGGAGGTGGTGACACATCTGGCCTTCATTTATGCAGACCAAGGGAAGGAGGGATGATTTTGCATTTCCTTTGAGGGCAGTATAAAGCAGAAGCATATTTATTCAGAGCATCTTCTCCTCTAACTAGTGCATTGTAACTCTGTGTAAACTGAAGAAGAAAATATGATGATTGGTTGCTTTTAGACTATATTGACTTCCATTGACTATATCCAAAGGTTTCAGGTTAGCACCTGAGTGGACATTGAGGTCTGTCTTCCTGCAGTGCCATTAACAATGTCTTCCTATGATGTCAAACAATGTCTATTTTTACTAGGAAGGGGTCACAGTGGTACCTGACTAGATTCATGCTTGTCCTTAGAGTTGTCCTTTCTGGAGAGATTTGAGGCTCTTGAAGGTCGAAGTACAAGAACTAAAACTAATAATCATCCATAAGAATTCAGAAACAATCTCTGGAAGTGAATTTTATAATTATCTACCTTCACCATGCTAATTTCTGGGGTAGAATAAATATTCTGAAATGATTGTGCATCACTCACATTAAAGCTCTATGAGACTGAACTCATTCATTTTAATTGCATGTGTTTGCATGGTCTCTTATTTTGGGTAGGAATTTAAGGTGAAATCTAACCTGCTCTGTTGGGGATATATAGAATCCAAAGATAAGGCAGTTAATGGGGTCAACTCTTACTCACTTTTAAGACTGCTTATTTGAAATCAGTTCAAGAATTTCAATGATGGCAAACAAAAATTCAGTTAGAGCTGTGTGGTTCATTTCTCCACAATGTCAGTTAACTCTGCACATAGGAAGCATTCAGCATGACTATGCTCAGACACCAAGCATTGGCTTCTCTGTGCAGAGAACTGACTGAGAAGAGACTCAATTGCAACCTATACAGTTTCACAATTGAAACATTTTTTCAATGCCACAACATTGACAATGAAAACAACTAATCTGGTCCAGCTGGTTTCTGTTGCAGATGTGTAGTAATAAAGGACAACTACATGAAATGCTATATCTAATGTACAAGCAAAAACCAGTTTTGTAGCCATATGTACTTAAAAAGAAGCCATGGGGTCTAATCATTAAAGGCCAGGATAAGAGATATGCACACTCATATTCTAACAGGAGAGCCTGAGAAGTATATTTTATGACCCCGTAAAAAGGAGGAATAATGGTGTTGAGCTGTGTGTATCTCAGAGCTGGTTTATATATATATATATATACATACACAC
>NW_008691738.1:0-4343 GCF_000695815.1 Acanthisitta chloris | reverse complement strand
GGGCACAAATTGAAGGAGAGAAATTTACGCTATATATGAGGAAGAAGTTTTTCCTGTGAGGGTGGTGAGACACTGTCCCAGGTTGCCCAGGGAGGCTGTGGCTGCCCCAACCCTGGCAGTGTTCACAGCCAAGTTGGATGAGCCTTGAGCAACCTGCTCTGGTGGGAGGTGTCCCTGCCCAGGGCAGGGGTTGGGGCTGGATGATCTCTAAGCTCCATTCCAATCCCTTAACAATCTGTGACTCTATGAATTTATTAAAAGAGAAGGGCCTCAGTAGCAAGGGATACATTCACAGGTTCAGGGTATGTACAGTGGGGAGAGAAAAGCAGCCTGGTCTGTATTTATCTGCTGCCATGCTGGTAACTAGCTTTGGCAGAGTGGCAGACTAGGTCAGCAGTCCAGGGAACAAAAGAAGCAGGTATTTTCTTCAGTGTTTAGATTCTGCTGTTTCTGACTGTCTTGCTAAAGACAGAAAAAGAAGAGAGAGATTAGGGCTGTGATAATCCGTAGAGCAATTTGAGGTTTAGGGAAACTGGATTGCCGTTCACCTGGGAGAAAGAGGGCAGGCAGTACCAGAGGGCGTTGGAGAGCAAGTACAGAGCCAGGTTTTAATGGAAGCACAGAGGGCGTAGAGAGGCAAGGGATTGTGCAGTAATAGCACATGCTTTGGAGGGGATGGAGCAGGAGTATCGCAGTGGCAGACTCTGAGCAGTGCCCTGAGCACACCCAGCTTTTCTAAACCCATTCAGCACAGCTCCTAGCACAATTATCATAGCCACATTTTCAGGCCAATGTTATGTCAGAAACATTCATTGTATGGAGTTCTTTGGAAAATTGGCTCCTAGTTTTTCACGGTAATCGAAAGTTGAGCTGTTAGGAAAATGGGAGTTCTAAATGTTGGGATGACATTTCTCAACTTTGTTCATAAAGAGGAGAACTTGTGAGCCACAAAGGCAATGTCATCAGCTATCTTTTAATGGCATCACCATCAGACAGACTATTTGCTCTTCTATTTTGTCCTCATGAGAACTGTAAGACAAAGTTAGCAATAGCAGAGTGACAGACCATAACAGCATTCAGATTAATATACCTCCTGTTTTAATCCACAGCTAATATGGAAACAGAAATAGCACTGATGTGCTTGTAGGTAACAGTTGGTGTAGTGCAAGGCCATTCCTTTAAAGGAAAGGAAATGCCAGACAGTTATCTCCACCAGATTTTATTATGCGACAAAGGCTGAACAATTACATAGTGTGCAATAAGCTAAGTGAGGTTTTAATCACTGCTGCATTTCTGGATGGTTTATCCTGACCTTTCATAGCCTTAGAAACTAATAACTGAAGCAAAACGAAGTTTACCAGCTCCTCTCAGAAACTAGCCATGTGAGTATAATCAAATCCCAGGCATTACTAAAGCCTGAGCTGGGGAGGAGCTGAGTCACTTCCCATGTCAGATGTGCTGGACAAGGAATGTCTTTTCTTTTCTTTGGAACAAAGGATATAGGGTTTATGGCCAAGGACAAATCATCACCCAAAATACAAATCATCACCCAAAGTAAATTACACCAAATTTGCAGCTTTCACTGTCTGTATACTCCATTTATAACACACGAACAACCTCTGTGGTATCTTAAATGGAGAATACTTATTCTAAGGAATGTGATATATCTAAGAATAGCTATGCAGGGATTATGATAGATAAATGTCATAGTAAAAATGGAGATTCCTGTTTTACAGAGATTCCTGTTTCACAGAGATACCAATTCTATGGAAAGATTCTCCTAGGCAAAGAAAATTGATGAAGTGCATGTGTAGGTTAGTGGCAAAGCTGTGAACAAAACCTGTAGTCTCACCTTTATGATACCACCATTGCTTTCCAGAGAGGTGAATGTCCTGACAAGGAATGAGAAATGGTATTTAACACAGTATTCACACCAGTATTTTTGCTGGTCTCCTGAAAACCCTCAGCTGCCTTTGGGATTTTCTCCATTCCAGAAAGCTTGGAATAAGATTTGCCTCCCCTTCAGGTGTCCTTTGCATCCCATTGATTTAGGGACTTTCATGCTTCTTGCAATCAAGTGGTACCTAGAAACCTTAATGCGGGACATAAAAGACTTGAAAAACTAACTCTATGATAAACTCTGTTCACTATAGCCACATTTGTAAACACAGGGATGCAAATCAACCCTATTTCAGCTTATTGCAGACATGGAGGAAACAAGACACTACGTTTCTCTGATTTATTCTGTCTAAAAGGGAAGGCCACTTGCAAATCTGCCAGCATCAAACCCTGTCTACCTGTGTTCTGCTTCACAGGAGTGGCTTTTCCAGGCCTCATTCCAGGCTTGGTGACAGAATTGCCTACAGCAGTACTGAGCCATTTTATTCGCCACCCTCAGCTGCAAAAGCAAAGGAGCAGACACACCTCAGATTAAACTCACCACAAGCTTTCAGGGCAGGTAATCACTGTGATCTGACCCACAAAAGAGAGAGAAACTGCACATACCCAATGAATTTGCAGCTGCACAGGTGTCCTTCACACATGAAAGAAACAGGTTCAGCTACCAAACATATCTTTCAGCTTTTCCTTCTGTAGAGCTACATTCAGGTTTCTCCAAACCACAGTTCTGCACAACATTACAGCTGTCTGGGCCAGATCCTCAGCAGTTCGAACCCAACCTGCCTCCATGGGTTTCAAATGCCTCTTCCACCCACTGGAGAACCCATCTGCAAGTTGAAAGGACTTCCCTCTCCTCCCTCCCTGCCTACCACACAAACATACACACACACATCCACATACATGGGGAATGGAATGAGTCCAAAAAGGTTTTTTCTCAACTCTGGTAGCAATATTATGTAATTTTTTTTGTTCCCAAACTAACTTGGAAGGAAAACTTTGAAAGCTTTCCAATGCAAATGTCCCTGGGGCAGGAGGGCTGAATGTAAACAAGAGCTAGAGCTCATTCTGCAAGAGCTTCTGGCATGGAAACCTAAGACAAAGATCTGTGCTTTCCCCTCTTCTTTCCCTCCTACAACTAATGTGTACATTAGTAGTGCATCATTCTGTTAGACACTCTTCATGGCTCTCAGGTCACTGAGTATGTGGCATCTTCTGCCAGGGAATTATATACATTATTGATAATGATTTTCCCACAGAGAGTTGGGGGAAGAGAACCAATTTTCCCTAGTCCATGTGGTTTGCTGAGGAACAGGTAAGACATACGAGAGAAGCACCTCTCACATGGGAATATGTGTGTGTACACTGCTGGGAAAACCAGAGAGAAAGGATCTTATCTTGCTGTAGTTAGGGCAAGGAGAAAGAAAGAATGAGATGAAGAAGGTGGAATCTTTGGTCCTTGTTTTGTAGGAGAGTTTCTCCTCTCTAGATTTCAAGGTCTAGAACATATAATATGAGGAAGGGCTGAGGGAATTGGGTTTGTTCAGCCTGGAGAAGAGGCTCAGGGGTGAGCTCATGGCTCCCTGCAACTCCCTGCCAGGGCTGGAGAGAGGTGGGGGATGTGTGTCCTGCCAGGGCTGCAGGGAGAGGACTAGAGGGAATGGCCTTGAGCTGAGCCAGGAGAGATTCATAGTTTCATTGGGCTTGAAGTGGTTAAACCAAAGAGCTTCTGACTTTCAGAGCTGTATGATTGCAGTGCTTTCAGATCAAACATCATTAAAGTGGGAATGATCTCATGATAGAATGCTGGGAAAAGGGGTCTAAAGGCAATGAATCTTCTGGTTTGATTTGCTGAAGAGAAGGTAATCACTGGAGTGGGATTTGATGAAGTCAGGTTGGATAGTTCTACCTGTACTCTGGAAATAATGCAGCTTTCAAGCAGAAGAACTGCAGTTGGGCTGGGTGAGGTGAACATGAAATAAAGAATTCAGGGGAGCACCATGAACTTCAGTCACTCACCTAATTTAAACTTAGAGCAGGAGCCTCTGAGCATGTAGTGAGCTCTGTGTGAATCCCTGCTCACCATCCAGGTATAGGCACACAGAGCCATTTTCTGAGTTCATATAGCTCTGAGGGCCTGGATGATCCTGTGTTGACACATGTACAGTATTCAACAGATGGAGTCTCTCAGTGCCTATGCAATACAAACCACCACAAGACTATTAATGAGGCACTATCTTTTAAATTAATCTCTCCAGCAGAAAGTAGGCAGTGCTGGGCTATTAATATATCAGACAACCATATTATCTGAGCATCTTCTGGGCAAATCAAACTCATGTAAAGTTTTCAGCTGATTTTATCATCCTGCTGCCTCTTTTCCTTTAGCAAGGCTTCAACACTTCTTGGCATATAGAATTATAGAATAGAATCCTAGAATTTTAGGGGTT
>NW_008691737.1:31149-32267 GCF_000695815.1 Acanthisitta chloris | reverse complement strand
CGCCCACGCCGCCTGTCGCATGGAGACCGCGAGGGGAGCCGCGGGGACCGTGCGGGGTCTGTGCGGGGACAGCGCGGGGACACAGCTCCTCGGCCCCGCAGGGTATTGCCCGAGCACCGAAACGACTCGGAGCCGCCTGTTCGCATCCCGCTCGAGATTTCTCGTTACACCTGTCTGGTGGTTCAATGGAGCATCTCTAGTTGAGTTCATCCACTTCACATCTAGTATTGTAGGTGATAAGTTAACTGTAGCTTTTAAAATATGAAAGCTCTTGCAGCCATCCAGAGCGTGACTGGTTGGTGCTGTACATCAGAACAAAAATTCACTCATTATTAGTGTGACTCCATAGCTGCATAGCCGGTGCTCAGTGTTCTGAAAGGCACAGTCTCCCACTTGGAGGAGCAGATGGGTTAGAAAGAGCTCTGCTGAAAGGAGGGGTTAGTTGTTTGTTTGCTCGTTTTGAGATGGATTGATTGATTGTATACTGAAATGTGAATGCATATCAGGAATATGCTGATATAAATAAGAGATGTGGTTCTGCCTACATGGTAAAGCACTTGCAGGCGACACTTAGATCCTGGGGAAGATAAGCTCTGTGATGGAAGATAAGCTCTGTGATATGCTGCTGGATCCTGGCTGGAAGGACACTTGGCAGCTATGATTCAGCTGAAACTTACGCAGGGACCTGAGAAGCAGTTTAGAGAGAAGCTTTGCCGGCTGCAGCTGGACTCAGTTACTCACTGTCATGCTTACTGTATTTTTATTAGATTGGGAGAGAAAGGCATTTCCCAAGTGTGTTAGAGTTACTTCTTTAGAAGAGCAAAGAGGCAAAAAATACAAGACCTTTCAGAGTGATTGTCACATTGTCATTTCGGGGAAAGGAATCACTGTTCCACCTATTAGAAACAATTATTATAACACCATGAAACACAGTGTAAAGACAAACACTAATGAGTGAAGGAACTGACTGTTACTTGACAAAGGGCTCTCTGTACAGGAGAGGCAGAAGAGAAAGCAGAGGGTAGCACCAGTCAACATTCACTCTGGATGGCAAACTGTGAGAATAAGTCCTTCCAGGTTTTTGGAAATGTTTGAAAGAGACCTGCAATCACCATGCT
>NW_008691737.1:29227-31127 GCF_000695815.1 Acanthisitta chloris | reverse complement strand
AAAGAACATTTTCAGCCTCCTTACAAGTAAACATGATTACACCACAGACACCTGCTTTCAGCACCAATTTCTCCTCCTAATTGAAGCAGGCACAAAATGTTAACTGTCCAGGTCAAATTGGGTACGGCTTAAATTAGTGACACATTTGTAGAGATCCTAAGGCCTAAACTAAGATATTGGAGTTCTATAAAAGGTATTAAATCAATCTCTTGCTGTACTATAGAACTGGGGAGAGAAGACAGCCTTGGCTAATCTTCAGCTTTAAGAACAGGTGGACCAGAAGCCAAGAGTTCAAAATAAGTCACTGTGGAGGGGAATGAATGGATTACAGAGTCGCTGTGGCTGTTAGCTGTAAAATTGGATTAGATAAAGAACTTGAGTAAAGCTCTATGTCCACAACTTCCTTTTTTTTTTTCTTTCTTAAATCCTGCTTATAACCCAAGGATACCATCCACCTTGTCTCTGCTGAAGTGATACAAGGATTTGCAAGTGATAAATGCCCTGTGGATATTTTACTTCATAGCCTAATTACTCAATGATACAGACAAGGTGAAAACCTAATTAGTGAACCAACTTGAATAGTCCAGGTGTTAATGATTTGGTGGAGGCATCCTGGAAAAGACACTGATATTGAGTTCAAAGTAAAAGTTATAGCTTGTAGCCAGTAATACACAGTGGCTAAGGAATGTCTAAAGGCTTTATTATCACATAGTTATATCTCATGGTAAAAAAGGATTGTGATTTGCTGGATGATAATCCTTAATCTTTATGAAAAGTTACTGATTCAGTCTTTTAAATGAGCGAAATGAGAAACAGTACAAAAAATATGGGAACTGGTTCAGATAAATGCTGACATGATGGGAAAAAAAAGCTTCTATTAAAAATAAGTGTTAGAAGCAGAAGACAGGCCAGGGCATAGTACTACAAGGACAGAGTGAAAAATGCTTCACTGAGCCTGGGAAAGAGGCGGCCTTCAGGGCAAAAGGTCTAGATGTCTAGATATTTAAACAACGATTACAATCCCACTACTCAGGAAATCTCAAACTGCACAAGAGCAACAGATGATGGCTCCAGCATGTTACTGAATCAGGTGTGCTAAAATGGACAATGAAATTTGTACAAACTGAGAACTCCTAACTGGGCTCAGATCAAGGCAGTGACTAGAAAATGTGCACTGCCTACTTACATGGGAGAACTGGGCTTCAAAATTGGTCCTGTGAAATTCAAACTAGATAGACTCTAGGATAATTATAATTCAGTCACATTTAAGTCTGCCTAATCCTATGTAAAGAAACTTTCTCAACAGAAGCTCAATCTGAAGATGCAGCAAATGATCTTGTAGGTGTTTGGTTTTCAATGAACAAATCATCTTACCTGTAACAGCTGAAGTTGAAATAGCCATATGAAGTGACACTGATACTTGAGTATTGACCCAAGTAAATGTAGTGATGTATAACACAGTGTTTTGGAGTGAAATCCAAAGGACAGCAACACAAGATGAAACTGGTCCCAAAATTTCATCCATCTGTTATTTTCCTGATGTCAGCTCCCAGGTTTGATGTTGCAGGACAAACCTGGCTGCTGACACTGTGAAAACAATGCCAAGAGCAAATTACCCCAATAACAAAGTCAGAAGAGAATATTTCTGAAAAAAATGTCCAAGACAGTAAGAAGCCTGTTTCAGCCCCCTTTCCATATACTTACATGAAACAGTTATTTAAAAATAAACAAAGTAAGTTGGTGATATGAAAATATGTTCACGTACAGGAGCAGCCTAACACTATATTTTTGCTTCTAGAATATAACCAAGCAATTCTGCATATCAGCACATTCTACACAGATAAACTGGCTCAGGTATTTCTGACAGGGTTTTGCATTGCAGTATACATTTCATGAGAAA
>NW_008691737.1:26074-29200 GCF_000695815.1 Acanthisitta chloris | reverse complement strand
CAGCCAGCACGGGCCAGAACTTGGAAAGCTCCCTCCCTGTTCCACATGGACACTGCTGGCAGTTAGAGCAGGAATATGTGACCCTGGGGCCGGTAGACACTCTGGCTAACCTAGTGCAGTTGTTTAGGATGCTTATATTTTCTCCCCAGATCTTCTGAAGAAATGTAGCTAGTGAATTATTTTTGGCATACATGATTGTTCTTCTCAAGCTGACTTTCCATATGTGTTGCTTTACTCTTATCCAGATCTTTGCTTCTTGTCTCCTTCCTGTGTTTGTATTCCACATGCTCCTCCATGATCCTGCACATACCTTCCAGCCTCACTTTCCAAAATCTCTGGCCGTGGTTCTGCAAGAGTCAATAACAAAACATAAGTTTGTTAGGTCTTAGGCCATTAAGTAATAAAGATGGTTCTAATTACATCTTTCTTTTAAACAGACATATGAACAATTTAGGGGAAAAAAAAATCTAGATATAGATATTTTTAAAAAGTTACATATGTGTATACTATAAATAGATATTCTAATTTTGAAAACTGAACAACCTACTACTTTGTGCATGCAGCTCTGTCATGCTGTAGCTTGTGAAAATTTGCAATCCTAGTCTTGCAAATTATGGTATGTGGATGGACTCCTGAACAGCTCCAGCCTGGGGATCTTGTAATTTTTAGGTGCCTACTTTTTTTCTGGTAATAGCAAAAAATTTACTTTTTACTATTGCCTAGGTACTCAGTGCTCTCAGACAACTCCAGACTGTTCAACAAAAATGAGTTAAATGTGTAAATCGGAATAAAGATGTGACTGTCCAAAACTACTCTATAACGGAGACAAATCTGGAAATACTGGAGCATTAATTACTGCTAAAACTAGACACCCATAACATTTTTATTTCCTCCATGTCTGAGATTTCTAACTTGATAAACCATTGAACAAAACTGCAAGATGTTTTCTTTTGTGTAGGTATTGCCCTAAATGGAAATATTTCCATTTACTGACCAAATCAGAAAAATCACATCTCATGACTGTCAATGCAGCAGCGTTTCCATTTACTGACCAAATCAGAAAAAAGCATCACATCTCATGACTGTCCATGCAGCAGCATTAGAGCAGTCACACAAGCAGATGCTTTGCCTGCTTGATCCCTTTCAAGCCATGTTTCCTTCAGGGACTGTATCTCCTTGAATGCCCCTGTGGCCACAGGTGTGCCACAGTGGGACCCTGTGTGGGTCTGCTCAGGTTGCAGGTTGCACTGTGTCCAACCACAACCCAACAAGTGATAGAGAATGGAGCAACTTGGTCCCAAGTGGAGCTGCTTCATGGAGGTACAGCAAGGTGAAATGGACCCACACAATTTTTTCCCTAGGGATAAGGAAAAAAACCCTTTTGCTATTGGAAAATACCAAAAAGAAATATGTGGCCATTTCTAAACTGAAATTTATTAACCTCTTTACTGGGGAAGAAAAATCAACCTGTTTTAAAAACTTAAGTAGTTCAAAGAAATATGTGGCCATTTCTAAACTGTAATTTCTTAACCTCTTTACCGGGGAAGAAAAATCAACCTATTTTAAAAACTTAAGTAGTTTAAGAGACAAACAAATGTTGAGGTATCAGCAATAAGCACATAAGGAACATCCCTCTTTGTGCTGGCCTTTCTAAAGTAGCTATGTTCCTTCTTGTTAAAGAGTAAGGAAAATAAACTCTAACTTATAATGAGTCAATGTGGTAATGTGCAGAAACGCTGCTCTGATTTAAACAAATTGCACCTGAGTTCTGTGCTGCTGTTTTCACAGGTGACAAAATAAAGGTACTCATTTTCTGCACACAGCTGCCTGAGTTCATCAGAAAATGCTGACATTCTCATTGTTGACAATGCCAGGACAAAATCTGAAGTTGAAGTATTGCTAGAAAAATAAAACTAGCTTCAGAAAGGTATAAAGGATATCCATCTTCATGTTAAAACTGCTGTATGATAAACTACTGTATCATTCTGTTTCAAAGCAGAATGGATCACATTTACTGTTTGAAATCCAATCTATAATTTCATGTAACAGTTATTCAGGTATAGAATAAAGGCTTAAGTAAAATCTCAGTAAGTTTTGGTCTTTATAATGATCCTTTTTGGTGGAAAAAGGCCACACTGAAGAACAGCACATACTGCCTTGCCTTGCCTTGCTTAGAATGCTATGCACAAGCTTTTAAGACTAATGATTTATTCAGCTTTATCAGAGAAAAAAAACATATAATCCGCAAGAACTCTGAGTAAAAATCTGCAAGAACACAGATTGCATGCAATAAGAAGAGGCAAAGAGTAAAACGAAACAAAAAAATCCAGTGGTTCATCTTCTCCATGTATAAATATACACTTATTTCTCTTTAACTTGTTTGATATTACAGAAGAGAAAGTCATACAAACTCTGTGACAGAGTCCTTATATAATATACCATGTTGGCATTTCAAAGAGTTTGATATCTAAAAGCAATTTGAATATGAGTAAGTATCTTGTAGCAAGTGTGTGAATATTCAAGCATACCTGATTTTAACAAAACTTTTACAGCATAGATGTTGTTTTGCTTTCAGTGTAATTGAATAGGTCTTTTGAGATCTGCCGTGTTTGAACATCTGGGAAACATCACATGTTGTCTGTTGATCAATGAGGCAACAGGAAAGGCATGATGTGACACAGATGTTAAATATGGCAATACTCCATAGACCGACTGGATCACAAATGGGAATGATCAGACTTTGAAAAATCTGATTAAGATTCATTGACTGGATAAAACTCAGTTGTTGTTTTGCTTAAATTTCCAAACTGTTCTGGTAACAGTGGGTATTAGAGTGGTCAAGGAATTATTGGGAAATGGCTTATTTGGAGGAACAAAATGATGTTAACTGAAGATAAGGAATTTTACTATCAAATACTTTACAGCAAGATGAATACAACTTGCCAGATCCCTGCTGCCTCGTCATGAAGATTAATGTCTACTACTGGATAACTCTGCCACTCCTCGTAAAAAGAAGAAGACATAAATCAAATTTATTGCATTAGTGTAAGCCTCATAGTTAATTGAGTAACTGCCACTATACTAAGAAACCTTTTTCTCCCTCTTAGGCAAAGAAGAAATAGTTTC
>NW_008691737.1:23738-26037 GCF_000695815.1 Acanthisitta chloris | reverse complement strand
AATGCCACCTCCTGGCTACCTACAGAAACGCCCTTTGAGAGCGAGAGGGGAAAAGTAGCTTTCATTCCCTGGTTACCAGGAAACCTTTTCAATTAAATACATGTTAAAAACGTGTGAAACACAGACATGCCTGCGCTCAGACTTCCTAGCTTGCTGTTGAGATGTAAAGGTACTAAGATATTTACTTTTCTAAAGAAATTGTGTGGTTTGAAATAATAAACACACCTGACATTGACTTTCTGTAGAAACAACCTTAAAATTGTTGTATTTAAAGGTAGCAGCTGAATCAATATAATGAATGAAATTCTGACCTTACTGAAGCTGACAGGACTTTAGCCACTGACTTCAGTGGGGCTCAGAATTTCGGTCTGTATTTTTTGAAAGCTGCTTTTATGAACTGAGTTTGAATTGTCAGAAGTTTTAGGGGTAACCAGACGTATATTCCTCTGCAATTGAGTGGGCCCAGGATTATAGAGGAAACTGATCATGCAAAACAATGATGTTAAACACTTTCAGAGTCAGAGACCTCTCCTTCCCTATGATTAGACCAGATTAGCTGTTGCTTTTGTTGCTTGAACTTATCCAGCAATAGACTCACAGTGTTTTGGTGTTGCTAGTACAGGTAAAAGCATGTCATGCCAGAATATGTTCCTTGAAGCAATCATATTATCATGGTGTAATGGACTCCTAAATCAAAGCAAAATTCTACTCTGGCTGCTAGAATGATGTACAGACAGCAGGGAAAACAAATCAGGGAATTTCTCTCACCTGAGGAAGCAAATAGGAAGTGTATCTCCAGTGCATGAAGAAGACTATTTGGGCAGACAGCAGCTGAAAGCCCCTGCAGTTACAGATTGCTTTAACTCTCCTGCATGTAACTTTCCCTTATTTTTTTTACCTAACAATTCTAGCTGCATGATCTCTTGCAGACTTAAATTCTCAAGTCATAGTTAAAAATAATTGAAGTGAGCCCAGTGCTACACTTAGATATTGCAGTGGGAAATAGGTTCTTTTTGGTTCTGCCTCTCAGTTTCTTTACTGTGTCTAGTATAAATGGCAGAAATGGTATGCAAGCTGACAAACCACTTAACCTTAATGGAGACACTGGACTACTTTTGATTTGCCTAATCTGTGATTCAAATATTTTTTAATGTTGTCAGATAGGCACCAGTTTCAAGGATTCAGTGCAACAGTGTATAATGGGAGAGATTAAAAAACATTTAATGTTATTGTAAATTAATAATGGATGTCTGACTTGTTTGATAAACATCTTTCTTACAATTAAAACCAGCATATATTGCATACAGAAGATACCAGAGGGAAAGGATGAATTTAGTTTTCCTTTTCAAAGTTATGTTAATTGTAATGGGTTTCCACAGGCTGCAGATGTGTTCATGAAGATTTATCAATTTTCTGTTCTTACTCTCTTCTTTGGAGTAAGAAGATACAAGACAGGGACTAAACTGAGATTAAGCTATAGCTTTGCTTCTCCTACTGTACCATACTTGCTTGTTTTTCCTGATGGGTCATCTTGAAACTATGACCCAGGTACCCACTTACTCAATCCATTTTACAAATGTCCACAGAGTTTGTTATTTCTCTCAGCTGCTATCTGAGAAATCTGTAAGAAGCCATTTATAATTTTGACATGTATACTAAATTTTTGCATATATACTAGGTAATAGAAAACACATTTGTGAATCCTGCTTTTTTGTTTTGTTTTTTTTTCCTTCAACTTTGTTTTTTTAAAGTACCATGCCTTTCCTTTAATGAGGATGATTATGATCAGGGTGCCACAGAGATAATAGTGTGTGCTGGGTGACTTTGTGGGGGTTTTTAAGAGGGAGGAGAGGTTGAGGAGACAAGTGCTCGAGGGACAGAGAGAAAAATGTTCCAACATGAAACTGTTCCAACAATTTAGTATTAGTGATACTATCTTCTAGCTGTAGATGGCAGTGATCTTCCATTACCTGCTTCAGGAGGTAAGGGGGAACTATGGTGGTGGTGAAATCCTGAAATTAAAACCACTGTGCAAAACAGATGTGGGGAAGTGAAGTCATAAGGTACAGGAAGGTATATCCCTTATTGTATTTCCTTATTGGGATGAAAAAATGCATCATGCCATTTAGAATCTATAAATTGCTGTATCAAAGGATTTTGATGACAAATTCCAGAATATTGTGTTTTGAAATTTATCTATGATTAAAACCCTTCCTTGGCATTCTGGCCTTCCCATATGCACCGTAGATACATGTTTATTCAAATTATACCTACTGTTTTCCTCCCAAACCCCTCTGGG
>NW_008691737.1:7670-23725 GCF_000695815.1 Acanthisitta chloris | reverse complement strand
TTCAGCAGGTCTGCATTACCTGTTTAATTTTTAGCTGTTCTTCTCTTGACACTTGCATTAGCTTTCACTTTCATTCAAATAAAATGCAATTATCAGTGTGTAAGGCCATCCAGGTACATTTCAGTGAAGACTGTGATGTGAAAGGTGTCACTGAAATCAAGGAGAGCACTTACATTAATTTCAGGAGGCTTATAATCTTGCCTCCCAAAATCTACCTTGCTTGGTGGCTGGCAGAGAGAATCTTCTAAGTATAACACAAAGTCTAACCTCCCCTTTTGTCACTATTTTCAGTTGTGGTTTGTTTTTATCTGAACAGTTCTGCCTATGGAATTTTAAAATATGATATTTTTCATGAAGATCAGACTATAAGAAACTACATTTTTGAAGTTCTATTTTAAGTGTCACATAGGCTTCTAGCATCAGATTTTAGATGGTATCTACACACACAAATGCAGATGAGGTGATTTCAAACAGCATCTAAATAGTGTTTTAAAATTTGCTTCTGAAGATTATAAATATCAAGGAGATTTTGAGTATTGTGGGGAGGAAGATGCCTACAATGCATGTATATGTAAAATGGACACAGAGAAGTACCTAAGCCAGTTATTTCTTAACACCCATTGTTTTCAGTAGAAAGTGTATCACCAAATAGAGCAAAAAATACAACACTATTCATCTGTTTCTAAGGTAGCCCAGTTTCTTGGCATTGGATACCTTAGAGTGACTCCAAGTTGAGACATTCCTCAGCAAATCATGAGAAACTATTTGTCTTGGGTCCTTCCATTTAACATTAAGCCACTTGCTGCTGAAAGACATTTTGCAATATCAGCTCACCTAATCTGCAGCCACTTGTTCCACTGCAGTCGAGCGGAGACTTGTCATGGCTATGACCAGTGGCAATTTTGACAACTTCTAGTGCAGAAAGCCACTATAAATTACTGTGTGTTGCTTAAACCCTTTTTGGAAAGCTTAACTGTGAGTTTTCTCCTTCACAGGAATGTATCACATCCAGTATGTTCTGGAACAAGAAGGACACATAGTCTTCATCCCAATAGCAGGTTTTCCACCCATTCCAGTAGCACGAAAAAAATCATCTGCCTGGCACCACAGTCTTTAGAGCTGTCTTTAGAATCCTACATTTTCTTCTCTGAATTATGTCACCTATTTCTTGCAATACCAAGTAGCTTTACTGACCAAGCTCTTCGGTTCTTTGAAAAGCAGCAGCAGTTTCTGTAACTAATCTATCCACATTGCTTAACCTGCAGTTCTAAAAATTGATTTGTTTTTAATGAGTGAATGGTTAATCTTTATATTCCATTGTCGGTAAAATAATCCATTAATCTGTTCCCAGTAGTCAGTACAGTTTCATAATATGCACTCTCACCCAAAAATAAGAGGATGGGAAAGGGCACCTAAAGAAGGGTGTATGGCTTTATTGCCTGTTTATTTACAGATGCACATATGTATATATCCAAACTTGCCTCTCCCCTCACACCTGACAGGGCACAGTACAGTAAATTAATTTTTTAACCTGTTTATATTGTTCTCCCTCCAAAAAAACACTATTGTGAGCTATTAAATAAAACCTGTGTTTAATATGTCTCTCATGCTCTAAATGCACACAGTAAGATCTCTTCTTTGGGAGTTACTTTTGGCCACTTCACAAAGATGTCAACATTAGAATTTTGCAAAAAAACCTCATTTAGTAAGCCAATGGCTCAGTTTGCAGTATGAACTTGAAGTGTGCAGGACACTGCATAACTCTTCCACAGCTTCTAGGCACACTGCCTGACTTGCACTGTTGCTGTCTATCCTTCCTCCCTTCTGCTTCTTCCCATTCTCATTCTTCTGCTCCTTCTCTTCATCTTTCTAATTCATTCCACATGCCCTTGAATATGTACCATGTAAGCTGCTGTTTTGCATTCAACATTTGTTTATCCTGGGACTTATCACAGCATCTGAGAATCTCATAACTTTCACAGATTTTTATCCTCTTGAAGCCTTTGTGGAACAAGGAAGTGTATGTCAATTTACAGGTGGGGAGTGGTCACACTGTAGATTAAGTGAGGTGCTCAGAGCTCTGCTTCGCCGTGGGAGCTGTATTCAAGTATTTCTTGGCTCCTGATCTCCTCTATAGATTGAACATTCCTGTCGAACTGCACCTCCTGCAGTGCACCACAGTCTCTTTTTGCAATGAGGACAGCCCATCACTCCAGCCCTTTTTTGGCTTCTGGGAGATATGGATGGGTTGGAGAGACTCTTTTTACATTAGAACAAGGATAAGAGGCACAAGTTCAGAATTTCAGAAAACCCCATTGTGACTTTTCCAAATCAAAATTTATGGATGGGTAGAAAAGAGAATGTGTGTGGGAATGGGTTCAAGTATCTGAACTACATTTCCATTCCCCCAAAAGAAACCGAAGCATCCTATTAAAAAAAAAAAAGAAAAAAGAAAAAAAGAAAAAAAAGGAAGAAAAAAAAGAAGAGAATTCATGCAAAACAGATACTTTACTCAAAAACAGTTAATGATCTAAAAATGTTGGCTTCTGAGGAAAATTCTGTGATGGCCCTAGTTGTATCATAGACTGGAAGAAAAAGCACATAACTAAGATTTCATTACAGTTAATCTTATCCTTCTCATTTCAGAGTATCTGCTGTAGGTGCAGACAGGAGGCTTTTTCGCAGTAAAATTCACCTACCTGTACATCAACACAGTCTCTTAATGTTGGTTCTAAATTAAATTTTTTTGAGATGTCAAAACATAGGAATGTGTATCCATGTTTTACGAAGGGAAGGTACCAAGAGGTACCTTCCAAGGCAGTGAAAGGAGGGTTCACATAAGGGCTGAGGCTGGCAACATGTGAAATTTGGGTGCCAGATTATTAAGTATTCTGATTTAGCCACGATGTGGAACTCCACAGTGAGCTCTACAAATAGCTGTGCTGATACTGAGGTAGTGACCTCTGAGGCTTTCATGTGACTGTGCTGCCAATGGGTTGTCTGGTCCACTGGGGTGCCACTTTCCTTTGATTTATCTTTGAGTCTGAGGAATTTTTTTTTGCGCATAGTAAGAAAATCGTATTTCAAATTCATTATTAGAGCTATCTATGCTGTCTGGCCTCAGTGGATAAATCCTAGTAACTAGATATTTATTTTCCATGGACATATGTACTGACTTGAAAACAAGTCTCATGCAGGTAGATGTCTGGTTTTCCTTATTAATTAAGGGAGATGGGGCAGGGAAGAGAAAGAGGACTATAACAGCTCAGTTACCTGAGAAAAGCTGTGCAGCTGGGTGTGATCTGTTGGAAAAGGCAGAAAATATACATCTAACCAATTGTACTTGCTTGGAACCTTAACAAAATTGTTTTACAGCAAATATTATCATGCAAACTTGGTGATAAAATGAACATTCCAGCTACTTCTGCACTTTTCTGCAGACCAAATACAGTCATCATAAAGAAAGTTTAAAAAAATAGAAAAGAAAGAAAAGGAAAGTATGAATTAAATGTTTGTGTAAAATTACTCTGATAGTGAGCATTTATCTCCCGTTCTCGGGACTCAAACTGCTTTGTCTAGTGAAATGTTTCAAAACTGACACACAGAAAGAGCCTGCATTCTGCTGCAAGCATAACTTCCACTGAACTGTAAAAATAAGGCAAGATACAATGTCAACACTAAGAAGGAAAGGTTAAATTACAGTCCTTGTATATTTGATGGGTATTGCACAAGAAAGCCTTTTTCAGTAAATCAGTTTAGTGCTTTTTTCTGTTTTGTATTAAAAACACTGCAGTAAAATCAAAAGGTTCTAGACCTATAACAAAACAGCAAAAGTAACATCTCTACAGGCTACAATAGATATCTTAAATCTTATCAGAAATCTGATCAGGGACTTCATCTGTCTGCTGAAGTTTTGCAGACATTGGTTCTGTTGCCTCTGTACCCAACTACCTAAAGTCACCCACATAACTAGAGATATATCTTAGTCTCTACTCAATGTTTTATGCAAGAGAGACAGTTAGGAGAGTATTGTCGTCTTCTTCACCCTCACAGCAATTACAGCTGCTTACTGGACAGTCAGATGTTGTGCAAGGAACATAGTCCAGCTAGTTTCAACAAGTATATTTAATGCTAAGCACTAACAAAAATAAACAGTGTCAGCTGATCAGACTCTGAATATAACACAAAGGCCATTGCGCCTCGCTGGATTTTCCTCAAAGACTTCCCCAAAAATTACCTTTTGCACAGAGGAATTCTGCAATGCAGTCAGTGTGCAAAGACTGTAAGTCTACCACCCAGGGCTCAGTTGAGACAAGGCTGGTTGCTTTCATTAGTGAGTTTTTCATTATATTCTTACTTTCTGAGCAATCCTCTTTCTCAACATCATTATTCTATTGTTTGCTTCATACTTTCAGATACATAAATACATGGAAGCAATTTACAGTTCCAAAGTTTTCTGCAAAGTGACTGACCTTTATAACTCTTGGAGTACATGCAGTTAATTGAAAAGTTCTCCTCTCTATATGTTTTCTCTAAACAATGGAGAAAATATACATGTTAAACAGAACCCCATCCAGGTATGTGTAAACTTGAGGGAAGAATGCAAGAGAGTTATTTATAAAAGGATGAAAATATTAAGTATTATTTATTTAGTGCCAAATATATTCTTGATTCTTATCTGTTCTTACAAGCAGCACTCTGTTCATATATTGAAGAAGCAATTTGAAGCCATGGCAGCTGAGCTACAGTAATTTTGCTATAATGGCAAGGAAAAGATGCCAACAAAGTCCCTTTTATGTGTGTGTTAAACTTAGCTTTGGTTGACAGTGTGCCCACTGCAAAACATACACGATACCTATAGGAATCATAAACAAAGCCTTCTCCAAAGATTTTATTCGCTTCTCTTGTAATTTAGTACTTAATTTAATCTATCAATTCCTTATCTATGAAAGGGATGCATCAGGACTTCTGTGAGTCTTGTCCAGACACATTTCAATGTCTTTTGAGAAGAGCTCTCCTGCAACATGTGTTGCACCACACCTACTATCCCAAAGGCCCAGCCTTGACTGGGGCCTCAAAATGTAACTGTAATAACCAATATAATATGACACATTAATTTTCTTATGGTAGCTGCAAGGCATTAAGACTTTAAACAAGGATAAAAGGAATAAAAAATTCTACTCTTTGACATATAAAGAATATGAAGGAAAGAGTTCTGGATACGCTTTAAAATACCTTAGTAGTATTTTCTGAACCTCTAGACACATTTAGTATGATCACATCTCTCTTTAAATCATGTAAGCTAACACCAGCTTATTAACTTTTAATATATGAAAAATATGCACTATAGGAAATGTAATGTTACTAATGAGGTAAAGATCTTCCCCCTCACTGTTATTTCCTGTCCATCTCCGTGGTAAGTAACCATGTATCTTTGTATATGGACAGGTACAAGATAAGTGGAATAGCTACATACCCATCTTAAGTCCCAGTGGACCTTGATTAGCTAGTAAAAAGGCAGAGGCCATATCAAACCAATGCTCTACAGAACAAACCCAAAGATGTGCATTAACATTCTGCCCTTGTAGTGCCAGCTACTGAGATCTTCACACAGGGGGAATACTGAATAGGACCTTCTAAAGCTAAAGGATCTTGCAAACCATACTTTTATCCCATCACCTGGAAGTTCCCAAGAAGATAAATACAAAGGAATCTGCAATTAAAACATAGAGAAATACTCCCTAATCTCAGACTTTTAACTCACAGCAATGTTCCCCTTGTTAAAAATGCAGAGGAAATGTATTTTCTTGTTAAACATAGCATGCAAAAAAGAAAACTTTCCTGAGGACTGCACACAGCTTTCAGGTACTTTTCTGCAAGCCAAATGCAGACATAAATTTTTTCAATATAAAACACAACCCTTCTGCAGTCTAATCAAAAGTTAGACTGCCAGATCCCAAATGATACTAAAAAAAAAAGGTCACATTAAATTTCTAAGGGTCATTATTAAAAACATGTGGAATGTTCCCTCCAGTAACTTTGGAATTTAATTACACACTGTCTGGATACTCAAGAGTATTCCTCATAGGCAAGGAACAAAACCTGATGTTAGAGGCCTCACAGAAAGCACTCACTTGCTTCCCTCTGCCCATCCTCTTGTCCCTGCCCCTCCCTACCACTCTGGCCAAACCCTACAGCACAAGAAATAGCATAATCATGGAGGAGTGCTTAAAAGTACTGCTAAAAACCCCCAAATTTTCTCAAGAGTAAGAAGAAAAACTCAAGAAAAACTGACTCAAGTGACTGGTCAGAATTTAAACAAAATCCACCCCAATGCAGCAAACCATGCAGAGCAGACCAGGCTCTGAATTAAAGCCAACTCATGTGAATTTCAGGTCAACCAATGGCTAATAGCAGCTCCACAGGGATTAGAAGCACTGCCTGCTACTAAACTGAGCAACCCTAAATGTAAACTCATTCATCCATTGAAGTCATGTTGAACATTTACTGAAGCGTGACTTAAATCAATACATAGAATTCCAGATAAACTGGTGAAACTTTGTTCAGCAAATGTATGCAGTAGAACCTGATTTAAAGAAGACTATTCGAATCTCCCTGATACCTCCAACCGTTTCAACTGTTTCATGAAAGGCTGATTCAATGCAAAACTGCTTTGTAGTACTTCCATGAGCTTTAGATTTCCTGACCTCCAGTGAGCAGGAGGCTAATTGCAATTTTCCTAGATGTCTAAAAAGGCATCTTTTTTGGAATGGCACGTTGGGCATTTTGTCCCTATGCAAAGTGCAGTCCTGTCTGTGCCGAAATTTAGTTTCCATAAATTAAATAACATCTGGTAAGTGCCAAGAGTATCAGGTGATCTCTATCCATGCAATGTTACAGCATCCTTGGTCTTGTTGACTGATGCATTGATTCCTAAGATTAGCCTGTTGGAACTATCTAGAGGGATATGGGGTTTATTTATAAGCTCCACTATACCTGCTCATAATTCATTTAAAAATTATTCTAATAATTTATTTTATAAATCAATTTGCTTCCACTGTTCTCCTTCCATTTTACAGTGAAATATCTTCTGCCTGTTGTTACACTGCTTTTATGAGTTGGGTAGATGTCCTTTAAATCTGCTTCTTATGACATGGAAGGATGCCCTGAAATTTCATTTTTCAGTAACAAATTTATTTTTACATTTCTCTGAAAACATTAGTAAAAGGAAGATGAGAAACCAACTAAGACATGTTGATAAACTAGGATTTATGATTACCTTAGTTTTGTTTTGAAAAAGAAACAAACCGAAAGAATATATGACCAACCAGATGAAAATACCTTCTGTAAGGACAACAATTAACAAAAGGAAGAGCTTCCACCAACATACAGACTGTTCTGCGAAATTGCATTTCTGAGTTTAAGGAAACTCACTGGGATCTGGGTCAGTGGGTTAGAAAGAACTGAGCTAGCAAAAGGAAGATTACTGTCTTTCTAATTTAGAATGCTAGACAATTAGTGGAACTTGATTTCAACAGAAAATGTTTCTGACATTGTGTAGCATGGAGTTATGTGCTTTGAAGGTAAAAACAAGTGGATAACATTTTTAACAAAATAAAGGGGGAGAAATGTAACTGTCCTCTGTGCCCCACTTCTTCTCCCTATATACCCACAGAGTGAGAGTCCTGCAAGGATGTAACATATCTAGGCTCTCTGCAAGAGCACACACAGAAACAATAAATTAAAAATAAAATGTACAAATTAAATTTGCTTTGAATGTCCCTTCATGTTCCTCATTTTCAAAAAGAGAAAAGTTAAGACTTCAAAAAAAATGTTATGACATGTTAGAGAAAAATCAACTTACTATAAAAGATTCAGCAGAACTTTAAAATATATAGCTAAAAGTCCTGAAATATTTTACGGCTCACCACCTAACATAAAACAACAACAGAGAAAGACAACAGCAAACGCACTGTGCTGCATTAACAACCAAATGTGCTCATGTAAAATAAACCCTTGCCATTAATGCTACACTGGATTAGTAGACATGAAAATCAACAGGTTCTCTCTTCTAGACAAGAAGCTCTTGTGGCACCACACAATCCATTGCAAGGAGATTAATACTGTCGTAAGAAACTGTGGATGGCATAACAGTAACATTGCATTTGTCTTTGAAATAGGCTGGAATGGAAATTTTATTCCAAATGAGTCATATTGGGTATTCCTAGCATGGCATGGAAGGCTTTGACTTTTATTACCTTGCACTTGGATTATGCTTTACCTTGCCAGACTGTATGACCTCACAGGGAACGATTACAAGCATTTATAAATGTTAAGGATTATGTGATATGTAACTCATCGAGCAACTGGGGAATATGATCCATATTTTATCAGTGAAGGGACTGTGACATAGGCTGGTTAAGGGGGTTGACCTAGAAAATGGGATGAGAAATGGGCACTGAACATTTCTCTCAGGTTCCATAGTTATGCCTTAGCCAAATGCCTTACCCCTACCCTGTGTTCAGACCTCGCTGACAGGCTGTGTCACAGTATTCTTTTGTCCAGAGCTTCACCCTAAATATATGTGAAATTACAGGTTAAATTCTTACCTTTTGAGTCTGCAGAGACAATTTTGGAAGGCATTTTGCCTCAACATTCCTTTCCCTGACATTTACACATTTATTTTTCTTTTCCCTAGAACGGAAGACAATCCTACTTTAGTATAAATTACTACACAGGAGAAAAGCAATGAGAATTTCTCTCTGCATGAAATCACCTCTACTGAGTTATTCAGATATAGCTGCTATATACTTACAAGCCTAAATAAAACTACTGCTATAATTCAAACAAACTGGTAAAATTAATTTAATATTCCTTGTGTAGAAGTGAAAATCAGGTTCTTCTGCTCACTACAGGTGAAAGGCTGCAGATCCCAAATGAGTGCATGTGTTAAAGCTCACTGAGGTTATTGAAAAAAAGCTTCCAAAGATTTCAGCCATCACTCGATCATGCCCGTGGCCAACAGGGTGAAGCTGAAGGTTATTTGACTTCTGCAATGCTGCAGGGGCACTTAATCACTAATGAGCTGGTCTACCTTGAACAGCTGGGAATTTTGCAATAGTCCTCACTGGGGTCAGCCTTTTATACCTGATTTCTCTTTCCTTTGGTTAGGTCCCCAAAGCCTTCCATATTTTGATATAAAGCCAATCCCTTTGCCATCAAACTGACTTCTGAATCAGCCCCTAAAAGAACACTCTATTGGCAGTAGCTATTGTAGGCAGAGTAATGTCTGTTCTCTGCCATATGCCCCATGTGGTATTTTAAAAAATGAGTGATTGCTGCATGATTGTTCTGCTTTTCCCTGTAGCTCTTGGGCTGACTATATATCTTCAGGGGTGTTAAGGTACGATGCCAGACTAAAATCTGCCTTAAACAAACTCCCAATAGCTCTGATATCACTTTTAATTTATATTATAATTTCTAAATTCTAGCTGCTCCCTGGTGATCTTTTTTTTCACAAGCGCATCTGGAGCTGGGAAACAGTTTTGTGCAGGGAGCAGCCATGTGTATTAAATGCCACCCTTCTGTGTCTCTTGCTTCTCAGTGCAATCTGACCTCTTTCACCAGAGTGGTCACTTGAGTCCCACAGCTTCTGGGCAGTTCTTACTGTTTTACCTAAAGCAAAAAATTCCTGGGAGTGTCCACAAATCTGAACCGGCATCTGTTCTTTTCCTGTTGTTTCTTCTTTGAAAATATAAACAGAATGTTAATTACCTTGCCCTGATTGTATCCTGCTGCTCAGTTTGTTTCCTTTTAACTTCTGAATCTATTACCACCTGCCAATTTGTCTAATCCTCTATTCTGGCAGATGTAAGGTTTAAGCTGAGATTCCTGCAATGATCCTGAAGGAAAATGAGCCATGTTCCACTAGGTCAACAGGACTCAGAAAGCCAAATCTGTTAGAAATGTTACATCATCATTTGCAAAAATTGGAACCTACATATAGAAACATTTCATAAATTTGGTCATGGATGCATTTTGAGGAGCTTGATGACCTCTCACATGAATGAAGTAAATCACAAACTTTGAAGATTTGCACCTCCAACACTTTCAGACCCTGCTGTCCTTTTCATTTTTGTTGTGTTTTGTTCTTAAATGAATAATAAAATAAAACTTTAAATAATCTGGATATTCCTCCCTAGCTCCCAGCACATACAGAAGAAAAAAAGCTGAATCAGCATTTTCACACGTGCTTAACTCCGTAATTGTGTGCTGTGCTAAATTAGAGAGCTGTGCTCAGGTTTCACATTACAAGGACTACTTTAATTTTATACAGGGGGGAAAAAAAGGAATATTTTACACTATATTTTAATAAATAATTAATATTAAACTGCATCTATTAAATAAAGGTTCAAACTTGCACAGTGCCGTAAGCTCCCACTGGATGGTGTTTATCGACTTGCAAAATCAGGATCTGGTACAATGGTATTTGGAGTGCACTTCTGTTTCATACCGTGCCAGTTCAATATTGCTAACTACAGGTGTTTAAAAAGCATAAAGTGGTCCATCAAATATCAAAAGATTAGCTTTATGCTTGCCAGATCTTTCAAAAATAAATAAATAAATTTGGGGCTCTGCTTATTTGCCTTCTGGTTTTTGATACTCTAGGGTTCAGCTGGCTCATGTTTTCATGTTTTATCTCTAACCATAAAGGCGAGAACTCTTTTTTGATGGAAGCTGAAGTTTGCATCTCCTCTGTAGCCTGCAGGAGCAGACTTTAAGAAAACATCAAATATCATTAACGCTCATGGGAAAATGGTGAAAATGGGCCCTGTTGGTTGATAACTTACTAATTTACAAAGTTTTGTAATAGACATTGGTGCTTTGAACTACTAATGTGAATTAGCCAGGTTCTGCTACTTACTTAATAGTCTATGTTCCTTGTGGCATTGAAATTACTGTGGCTCAGAAACCTACTCTACAACTGACACAGTGTTTCTTGCCATGTGAACCTGGAACAGATTTCCTCCTAGAGCAGTGGGGGGTTTACATTTTATGCTGGAATAGAAACAGTATTTTAGGACTAGATTAGGTATCTTTAGACTAGTTACGCCAGTTGTTTTAATAAGCAAACTGTTGGTTTCCCCTCCTTTTTCAATTCTTCGCCTCCAACAAGAAGCTCCACAAGGTCCAATTTCATGCCACGGATTTTCATTGCTTGTTATTTGATGGATGAGACACAGTCGTAGGTGTTTTGTGAGCTGCTTTTAAAAAGGAATTGTACACCCCTGACCATCTATGTGTTTTGGTTTCTGTTAAATAGAGGAGCTACTGAAACAAGAGACATGGGGTGGATTTGTTGGAGGAGAGAAGAACTGAGTAGACAAGAACTAATATACACTCGGGCTCTATCGCCGATGTGTTGCAGCATTGTTCCAGTAGTGAACTCCTCCGAAGAATTAAGAGTTCAGTTTGAAGGCTCATTCTCCTGTCATTTTTTTCACCTGGTTAGATTCATTGCCTCAAGTGTTGAAAAAAGAAATCTAAAAGTTTTGGACCCATTTTTTACCCTGTATACTGTGAGAAGAGTAACACAGTTCTTTCATAAGCTGATTTAGTGCCTTAATTGGTTGTTGGATGATGCAGAAAAGACAAAATCTCATTTTATATCTCATACCTTCCAACCTATGAATCCGTTGGTTCAAACAAGGCTGCCCTGGTAAGCACAAACAAACTTAGCTAAGAACGAAGGGAAGACTTTTTTCTCCTATCTTTTAAAAATCTCTTGTGTTGGTAAATAGGTAGAGTAAGTAGAGACAAGCCACACATAAACCCACCTAATTTAAACAGGGTGGTTTTATAAATTGAACTAAAACCAGCAAAAATAATTTCAAACTATGACATAATTAAATGTCCGGATTTTCTCTTTACTGTTGCATTCATTTTTACTTTATTTTAGGATTAACAAACTGTCATGCTGAAAATTAGTCTTGAAGTACTTAATCAGTACCTGTGCACTTGTGCTGTGACAGTGCTCTGTGAACCAGTCTCAGCACATAGATTCCTGTACTGTTAGGTTTAGCATGTTTGTTTCTAGCAATCTCTAATTACTATTAACAGCTGAACAAGCAGAAAACTATTCACCCACTTAATAATATGCAAATATTTAATATTCTAAATATTAAGTGTTCTAAGTATCAGTGGCTGAAAACACTGGTACATTCAGTTCATGCAGAATTGTTTTGCTTCAGAGTCATCTGAGGAATGAATAACCTTGTATTTGGTTCACCCAACAGCCTCTGCTGGGCTCCCTGGCTTTGCAGCCTGCTGTCTTTAGCAGAACGTGCTGTGGGCCATCACTGAAATCACATTTCAATTTCTGTGAACATCAATGACCTTTTGTTGCATATTTCATACTACCATGATGATTAGTAATTTGATATAGGTACTGTATTAGTCAGGTTTTTGCTTCTTTACACCACTATAAATCCTACATTTTTTTCTACAAGAAAGTAGGACACTTTTAGAGCTCTTATGTTCGCATGAAGTCAGCAGAAGTTTGAAATGGGCAAAGAATGCAGGTTTGGGCTTTTGCTTTAGTAAACATTAATTACGCAGGTATTTCCTGCAAAAGGAATTACTCTCTTCGAAATACAGAGCTGTGTTTTGAGAGGCAGTATTTTTAAGAATATTTCACCATGGTTTTTTGCTTTCTTAATCAAAAAGAATTTTTTTTTCTCAAAGTTCACGTATTGCTTTGGGTTTTTACCCCTTGAAGTACATCCTCACAATTTTGATTTTCAATCTGGAATCCTACTGGGTTTAGAATGTCACTGAACCCTTGAGAAGTGTCCTGGCCACAGAAGGCTTGCAGAACTGGGCACTTTTAAGGGCAGAAGTATTTTTAGTTGCAAATATTAAAAAAATGCACTCGCAGCTGTTCACACAGCAGTGATTGGAGTGGTTTGGAGAAGTGGCGAATGCCGATACCTTGATATGTTTTATGAGTGTACTGTAGCTGTGCTTCAGGCAGAAATTCTTCAGAAGAATGAGCAAAAAGAACACCAAGTGGAACTGTTTAAATGTAAAAAAAAAAAAAAAAAAAAAAAAAAAAAAAAAAGGAGTTACTTTATTTTTTTTTGAAAAGGGACAGAAATAATACTGGAATTCCTATAGATATATACTACAATGAAAGTATATTTTAATTTGGGTACACAGTCCAATTCTGCTTTATTACACAATGGCTCTAGCTGTGTTTCTAGAACAGGTAATTATCTCAAGTAAATGCCACAACATGAGATTATATAGCATACTCTTTTTGAACTGATTTTATTTCATTTTTTTTCATCCTGCTCATGAATATCAAGCTGTCACCTGTGCACACTGAAAAAAAATGAGTGTAGGAACACAGGCAAAACTAGATTTTCCAGGGGGCTTAGAGAATATAATCTGCATATCTACTTCCCCAATGTCCTCCTCCACTTTTCATTTGCCCCATCTGAAAGGAGCACCTGCATTTCTGCATAAATGTGTTCTACCAAACCCCACCCAACCCCAATAGCAACCTTGCTCTGCCTCTGAGCAGTGGCCCACCAAGCCCAGCAGCCCTTCTCCTAGTAAAAGTCAGTATTGACTACAGGGTTTTGAAGCCAAGCAATTGATTGCAGTCTGCAAAGACCTCCTGAACTGAAGCTGGCAGCTTGCATGGAGTCTTACAAAAGTCAGTTTCAGGCACTAGAGATTTAAGACATAGCAGTTGGTTCAGAGAAATTTGTTAACATTTTTGGTGCTTTACACAAACAAATGAAAAGCTTCAAGTCTGATTTATTTTTATTTGTTTTTTTCTGATATCTGTAATACCTGTTTAGAAAAAACACCTTTGCCATGACTGAACACAGATTCTAATTAATAACTTCCAATTGCGGTTAAAGAAAATTTGTTTTATTTGCTTTTAAGGAAAAGCACACATTAAATAACTGAATCCTGTAAATAAAATAAAATTATAATGTAATATAAAATATCATCCTTTTTCTTTTTCTCTATAGCCTCATGCATTCCTTTCAAACATTAAATAACTTCTGAAGGAAGGATGGCTGTGGTGAAAATCAATATTTTTCCTCTAGCTGAGCCTACTTCAGAGAAAAGTCAGATCCTGCCTATGCCCTCTGCTTGCATCTAAAAATTTTAGGTTTCATTCCCTGTGGTAACTATCATAACTACACAGCTACTTCATACAGTATATATTGACTTTGTAAACTGTGGTTGTTCTCTGGTGCAGGGATCAGTATTCTGGACTGAGCATTCAAGTGTGGAAACAGGAAAAGTCTGACATGTTATTAGATGCGTCCTTACTCATGCTCTTTGTAAGGTTTCCTACATATCCCTGGATAGAAAATCAATGGTTACGTATGAAGTGTCTGTGGTTACCTATTGGAAAGCAGCAGTATATTTCTTGAATTTGTGAAGGAAGTTTGGCTTTCTAATTCAGCAATGGAAGACTGCAAAATATAGAAATATAGTTGGCATACAATAAACCTTAGCTTTGCCAACTCTGTTGTGAAAAGCACCAAAAGACACAATGAGCAGGAAGTGAAGACCTACATATGAACAGTCCCCTGCTAACTACAGCACAGAGATTTGCCTTTGAGCAGGGCAGAATCTACTTCTGCAGAACAAGACAAAGTTAATGAGGTAATATACCTGAAGCTTAAAGAAAAGTGACTGCACATGAGAAGAGAATTAAAGAGGAGATAGGTACTTATACACAAGAAGTATTCATAAATCTCAGTACTTAATAGCAGCTACTTACAGTGTTTGCACTAGTCTAATTTAAAAAAAAAATTAAACAATATAGTAACAATTTGCAGTAGAACTTTAGTTGTAATAGTAATGTAATATAATCAAATAAAAGATGATTTCCTGCTCCAAAGAGCTTTCCATCTAAGTGCCAGTCAAAAGCATCAGACAAAAAATATATTGCTAAGTGGTCAGTTGGTTATTTGTTTAAAGTTCTTAAACCAAACTGTGGTCTTAGCATTTGGAGCTTATCATGTATGAGCACTGAGCTCACATGTATTTGTCACAGAGTTGGCAATTACAGCTTTGCAAGACAAGATCTTCTCCCTCACATTTCAGATGTTAAAACAAAGCAGAGTATGTGCCCTTACAAGGTTGTGGTGTCTAGTTGAGGAATCATATCCTGCTAAATATGATAGGCCATATTCTGCCCCTGGTTATGTGCCTTTGTCAACCCACTGACAATATTAACCACAAAATAATATAAAGTGACACAGGGATTAAGCATTTTTGCAGCTTAGAAAGTAGTGAGCTCACCTAAGAACATCCAGGCATTTTAGGCTTAAACTACTTATATCTTGCAGCTGCTAAATGTTCTTACTGTAGAGTATACATATTACATAGCATGCAGGTGGCAGTCATATCCTATCACTATTGTAAGAACAGTTTATTAAGCATACACAGTGTGACAGGGAAATGGAAGACAGCCAGGAATTTGATCTTACCTGGTGCTCCATGCTGCTGCTTCACGCTCTCTTGCCATGCTCAGAAGTCCTATGCTTTGTATTTGCTTCAGGCCTAGAGCGTCAAAGTGTATCAGTTCTTTTACAAAGCCACACAGCATCAGTATGACATGTGAAACTAGCCAGTTCTACAGCTCTTTACACTTCAAATGTTTTCATGATATTGAGCCTTACAAGAAAAATGTCAACCCAGCCTGATCTTTAAGCTTTCACCATTGAATCAACACACGTGTGTCACAGACATTTAACAGTAACTGTAGAGATGGGTGAACGAGATTGTGGAAAATCCTCACCCAGCATGTGTTAGTTCCAAAAGCTCTCCCAACCCTCTCTGAAGTTCCTACCACATTAGTGGAGATCTTCTTATTTCTTTAGTACTCCTGGCTAATTTCCTGGTCATCGTGCTGCTTGCTGATGATGTAGTAAAGCCACATTCATCATCATAACCAAACCCTTTAGCTGAGTCTACATGGCTCAATTATGAAACTTCACTTTGGTAAGGTAGATAAGCAAATA